>NC_141701.1:126769821-126984821 GCF_971803275.1 Cyanistes caeruleus
AGGACAAGTTCTGAGGGCCACACATGGGAAGGGAGATCACCTTGTAAAGATATTTGCTGGGAAGAAGCTCTGCTTAAAGGTCCTGGAGCAGTTTGCAGAACTGTGAGCATGAACTCAATGGTAATTACTGGTACTGGAAGGTTATAAACTGGCAGTAGTATTTTTTGCTCAGTCTGAGTCTGCTGAGTTTTGTGTAGATGAAAACAGAGGAGGAAGAATAAAGACTACACCGTTAAATAACCAATGAAAACTGGGAAAAATGGTAGAGACCTTCTTGGATAAGACACTATCCAAAGGATCTTGAATGCCCCACACTCTGCTCTTTTGTTATTCTGTTCCCATCTACATCTTCCTGAGGGTCAAGCAACAGCACAAAACATTTCTATGTTGCATTTTATGTAGTGTAGATTTATATCTGACATAATTTTTAAACAAATTATCTTAAATTGCAAAATTAGATAAATTAGTTTCCATTGTGCTCCGTTCTGCTGAGACTAGTTTTCTTCCACATAACTCACTGACAACTTACTTTACCATAGCTATACAATGCTGCAAACTGCAAGAAAAACAGCTCAGGAGAGAAACTACTCAGCAGATAATTGGTGACCTCTAGTATCGGTTCATCGGTGATGTGTCAAGCACCACTGCTGTGCAGCACAGCTCTTCGCTGTGTTCCTAAAGGATTGTACACTTTGTTTTTCACAGGACTGCAAGGCAGGGTTAATAGTTTTCAAAGACATTTTCTGGTCTATCTCATATTCTTTCTCTGCTGTGCCATATTTCTTCAGTTTCTCCATTTATTTACTTCCTTACAATCAGGTACATATGGTGAGTAATGCAAGCAGCTCTGTATTATACTCACGCTCTCAATTAGTTCCTCCCTATTGAAGAAGTAGATCCAGGACAGTTTCTCCTCTGGTTGCATTTTCTACTTTCTGGATCATAAAGCTGTCTTCTCAGTATTCTTGGAACTACTTTCATGTTTTACTGTCTTCATTACCTAATGGGTTTCAAAATGGTTATTGTAAAGTCCCTCATGAATATAGCAGCTTCTGCATTTTAACACTTCAAGGGTGGATGTAGGAATTTTCCATTCCAAGTCAGGTGAACTACAACACACATACACAATCTTCATCAGATCCATTTATTTTTTCCAAAACATACAGTATGTCTTGCTGGTATTGTTTTTTTATCTTATTTTTCTGTTTAATGATTCAAATAGTTTATATTATATAGCTAGCTGTATTATTATCACTTTTTTTTTGGTTGTTTTTTGTATTTTAATTCTCCCCTAGGAATATGTTGGTTTGTGTTTTCTTCTCTTTTGATGTCTTAGCACTTTTCTTGCGCTTTCTTTCTCTTGACACATGTTGCATCTTTCTTTTCTACTGTTTAATCCTAATAGCCTAGAGCAACCAAAAGATTCCTTTTTTCTTTCAACTGAAAATTAAGCATTTTACCTTATGGGCTTTGCCAGAAAAGATAAAGATCTTTGTCATCTATTTGTATACATTTCTTTAAGAAGGCATGTTCTGTATATCAACAGATACAGTGACACACAGTAGTTGCTAGAAGAATTTTTCACTACAATAACAGAACAAATAGTGATTTGTCTGAATATAATTTATAGCTTCCCTAAGGCTGCAGTAAATTATGCATCTTCTTTTACTCACAGAATGTTTTACAAATGTCTACTGAAGATATCTCTTTTTTCTACCTGTGATTTTTTTTCCTTTAATGCTTCATATTTTTAATACAGACAGCAATATGTTCATAAGAATAAGTAACATTTTGGTTGGCTTTTTATTTTAAAGCTAACATTCACAATAAGTAAGATTTCCTAATAAATACACTTTAAAGTAGCCAGTTTCTAATGACATAAAACAACTGTTAATTTTGAATCATTATGGAACATAGAATCAGTAGAATGTCCATTCTTTTTTCTTTCTCACCAAGGGTATTAGGACATTTTGTAAGCAACTGAAGTATTTAGGAGAATGACAGAATGGGTCACATTGAAAGGGGGTCATCTGGTCCAACTTCTCTGCTCAAGCAGGGCCATCCTAGAAAATGAGTGCTAAATTTTCAGAATTACTTCTAACTGCTTTGGGTAATTTTAAAACATGTCCTTTGAGATGCTGAAAATCATGCCACGGTAATTTTTTATTTTTTGTACTGGTTTCCTTTTACAGAGAAGAGTTCTAGTGAACTGTCTTGAAAGAGAGCTCTAATTTTGTGTTGTTCATCTTGGTCATAGAGTGCAGCATCAGCAACTGTCACTTGGTAAATTATTTTTGGTTGTAAGAACTGACTTACTCATATCACATACCTCTACTAAAATTTCAGGGAAACTTCACATCCTTCAGTTTACATATTACAAAACTATTTATTGAAAAGTGTTATAATGCACCTATGGAATAAATTTGTTCCAAAGGAACTGCAAATTACCTGAATTTAAAATGAAGGTCTTACATGAATCACAATTACGGCTTCCAAGTAGTTCCAGTGTTCTCAAAACAAGAGAGCATTGAGAAATTTACCTCACAAATTAAGAAATGAAAGTTTAAGCTCTCTAGAATATAATTTGTGCAGTGTCCAAAAGCTAAGAATAGTTACATTCTTTAGCTAGATTAATTTCAATATATTTAATTATAGTTTGCTTTCATGGTATTAATTTTAAAGATACAGGTATTTGTACCCAGTGAAAATGTAACTGCTACCAAAAATGTAATTTTATACATTGAGACTGTGGAATCTGAATACAGTGGTATTTTTGATGTATGCAACATATAATGTCCAAAGTGATGAGTGCCAAAAATGACATTAAAAACCATGATAAAAACTTATATGGTAGGAAAATTTCTTATTTAAATGATCAAAGAATTTATTTTTTACGGAAACCTGCACTTTTGACCTTATACTTCTAAACCTGTATTGTCCTCAACTCATGGCAAGGCATAAAAGGCTGAACAAATCCAAGAGCTTATGTAAATTAAATGATTCATTTCAGTCATAGAACAAGCACAGTATATTATACTAAATGCAGAACAAGACAGCAGAAGACAAAGCAAATAGCTCAGGAAACTGGCTCTTATTTTAGAAGGAAAAATAATCTTAAACTTGCACAGCAAATCTTGAAGAAAATTTATAACCATACTGTGTAGGTTATCTATATTATTCCAAAGTATGATTGTAGTGGCCTGACCCTGGCAGGATATTGGGTGCCCACGAAGCTGTTCTACCACTCCCTTTCTCAGCTGGGCAGGGGAGAGAAAATATAAGGAAAGGCTCATGGATCAAAATAAGGACAGGATGAGTAAATCAGCAGTTACCATCGTGGGCAAAACAGACTCGACTTCAGGAAATTAGATATAATTTTATGCATCAAAACCAGAAAAAATTAATGAGGAAAAAAATATAAATCTTAAAACACATTCCCCTTACTCTTCCCTTCTTCCTGGGCTCAACTTCACTCTAAATTTTTTCTACCTCCTTCCCCCAAGTGGCACAGTGATTAGGGAATGGGGCCTGCAGTCAGTTCATCACACATTGTTGCTTCTGCTCCTTCCTCCTCAGAGCAGGGCTACTCACACTCTTCTGCTCCAGTGTGAGGATTCTCCCATGAGAGACATCCCATGGGAGCTTCTCCCACATGAGTTCCTCCCACAGGCTTCTTCATTCACTTCTGCAGTGGGAGACCCCACAGAGTCACAGCTCCTGCCAGCAAATCTGCTCCAGCATCATCTCTGACTCCACAGGTCCTGCCAGGAGCTGGCACAGACCAGGCTTCCCATGGGCTCACAGGCTTCTTGGGATGCACCTCCCTGCTTCAGCATGGAGTCCTGCACAGGCTGCAAGTTGATTTCTGCTCTACTGTGGGCCTTCCTGGGCTGCAGGGGGACAGCCTGCCTCCCCATTGTCTTTTCCAAGGCCTTCTGGGGAGTCCCTGATCTGGCACCTGAAGCAGCTCTGCCCACCCCTTCTTCACCAATCTTGCTGTCTGCAGAGCTGTTTTTCTCATATTGTCTCTTATCTGTCTGCAGTTGCTGCACTGCAGCATCTTTTTCCCCCTTCTCAGTTACATTATCCCAGAGGTGCTACCACCACTGCTGATGGGCTCTGCCGTGGCCAGCAGTGGGTTCATCTTAGATCTGGATGGTTTTGTCTCCACTGGAGCTTTGAGAAGCTTCTGGCAGCTTCTCACAGAAGCCAGCCCTGTAGCTTCCCTGCTTCCAAAACCTTGCTACACAAACCAAGTACAAGGACTTCCTCTTAAACCTTTTTTATTTAAAAAAAGGAGACAAACAGATACATCTAAATAGTTCTTTTTTTCCTTTCTTTTTCTTTTTCACTGCTGGTTTGATTTTCATAACTGACCTTGTTTATGTTTTTCAGCAGGATCATAGGAGTATCAGACCCAGCACAAACATATTAGATGAGAGCATGGGCAAAGATGACAAAAATATGGACAATTGCAAGAGAATGCCTTAAATACTCCTAGAGTATTTATTTATCTGCTGTGTATGGAAAACCAAATCCTCGTTTATATTTTCAGAACATGTTTATTCTCTTAGGCCTGTGACATTTGGTTTTAAATTCAACAGTTTTACAAATTACTCTGGGAGTTTTCACTTGCTATGCAAGAAGTTTGCAAATATTAGCTACCTTTTAAGGAAACACTGACAAATATTACTCAAAGGTATGAGCACTGAAGAACTGTGTAGAAAATTATTTTCTTAGCCCATGGTAAGTCTGCATCAAGCCAAAACTGAGATTTCTGAAGGCTTTTATGGGAAAAAATAAAGAGAATCTGTTCAGAAGAGGCAGTAGCCCCCATGAAAGATGAGAATTGCAAGTTCAAGGCATTCATTTCAAATGAGTTAGGGCAAGGATGTAAAGTCTTTTTTTCATACTATCAATGCATGATTATCTGTTTGCAACAATAGGATTGATCTTTTTTTGTTTTGTTTTGAACAAAATTTAACCTAGAAATTAAGTGTTGAATAGAAAAAAATTCCTGATTAAAAAAAAATAAAAATTCTGTACATTCATGTGGGTAGTTCCCTTCCAGTATCTCAGTATTTTCTACTGAAAATTTCTCAGCTTCTAGTATTTTTTATAAGCTCTGTTGCTTAATTTCTGGCATAGTGCATTACAATTATCTTCCTTAACAGAAGGAAAAAAAATAGCCTAGAGTTAGTGATAAAGGATACTTCAACTCTAGCTGTGCAATTTAACCATTATATGGGCTCAATATTACCATTAACTTTTACCTTTCACTAAGCAAATTTGCCTGGTCTCTAGTTCCTTCTGCATCTCTAAGTTATAGCCAGTCTTTAATTCCTGAATTTGAGAGAGTAATATATTGTCCATATTTTGTCCTCTATTGTATCATGAAGATAGTTTTCTGCAGCGTTCATTTTCTCATATTTCACACACACCCCCTCAGGAGGTTCAAAGGAGTTTATAGTGACAAATGTTTTAGAATATGTGGGGGTTTGGAGTTTCTGCTGATTTGAAACCCATGACCTCATACTACAAGGTCCAAGGTGATTCAAGGGGAAAATTTCAGATATTTTCAAGACTTCCAAGTTAGTGGTTGACCTGCCCCAGTACACAGGAAAATTTTAAGCACAGACCGAGACATTTCACCTTGATCCCTGACTCAAGAAGAAAAAGGGGAAAGGATTTGACTGTCAGCTGCCAAGGAATGTAAATGAAGATTGCTGTTTTATTATTAATTTGATTGATATATTCTAGGTAAAAGCACTCTGGAGCACTCCTGTTAGGTAGTGATATTGGGTGAAATAGCTGTTTTGCATCTCCCCAGTTATCATTATGTTAATTAAGTTAATAAAGTTACATCCTCTAGCAGTAATCATATTCTTATGTGTGAATCTTATTTGCCTGAGGTGTTTAAATCAACACATAGGTCTTATCAAGACTGAAAAAAAATCCATATTTTGTTACATGATTGCCAGTTTAAAAAGAAATTTGGGGGATTTGGGATGTATTCAGTTACTGGTACATTGACATTTTTCCATTTTTAGGAAATATATACATAACTTTCAAAGTAAAACTGCATCACACACATACAAACTCAGGTTGCATAATTTTTAATGATTTTAAAAAATTATCTTTTGAAGTATTTTTAATGAGCCCAAGGTAGTGTAGACAATCATATTTCTGTTTTAACACTATTTTATAGGTCATTATGTCAAATGGATTAACCTCTATATATTTAAACTCTTTTTATCTAATTGGATGAGATTTTTACAAATATCCTAAAATTTCTCATTTCCACAGAGTTTTCAGAACAATTTTTGACTTTTTAACTAAGAGGTCTTGCTTTTAACAACGATAGTATAATTGGATTTGAAATTAAAATAAAAGTGAGAGGAGAAAATTCACTCAAAACTGAGTCAAATGAATGTTTAAAATTCTTATAATTTAGCTGTTGTGAATTAGCCTATTGAATCCAAAAGAAATGATGGAAACCTAAGGATAAACCAGCTTCATCACAGTTTGACTTGTTATAGTTTGAAAAATTTGATATCGAAATAGAAACATCTGTATAAAAAAAACAGAAACTCTTTTTGTTTAGACATAAAAAAAAAAAATGAGGACATCTGAAAGAAAAGAATTGATGAACAGGTTAAACCAGATTATTTCTACAATAAACTACATCCACCCCTCTGAGGAATCCAGTTTCAGCCGCTATCTGAGAAAAGCTGTAAAGTAAATGTTTCTTTGATTCTACTGGGGAATATCATTATATCAGACCAAGAGGATTAAAATAATTTTACACATCTAAGGATTACTTCCTGAATTGTTTCTTTACCTCACCATAGCCATTCAGTATAAATGCAAAATAGAAGATGGCAACCTGCAGAACAGATGTCACTGTCAGGAGTTGCACTCAACACAAGATTAATCCAGAACTGTTCTGGAAGACTCTTCAGGCTTTTTAGCATGGAAGGTAAGTGGATTGATGGGCAGCCCTGAAGGATGGGATGCCATCTAAATGGATCTGGACAGTCTTAGGAAGTGGCCCACGGGAAATCAAGAGGATAATCAAAGCCAGGTGCAAAGTCCTGCACCCGGGTCAGGACAATCCCCTTTATCAATACAGGTGGGGGATGAAGGTGTGTGGAGCAGCCCTGCCCAGAAGGACCTGGGGGTGCTGGTGCATGAGAGGCTGGACATGACCTGGCCATGGGCACTCACAGCCCAGAAAGCCAAAGGTGTCCTGGGCTGCACCAAAAGCAGCGTGGGCAGCAGGGCAGGGGAGGGGATTCTGCCCCTCTGCTCTGCTCTGGTGAGAGAGATCCCACCTGGAACACAGCACCCAGCTCTGGGGTGCCCAGCTCAGGAAGGACATGGAGCTGTTGGAGTAAGTCCAGAGGAGGCCACCAAGATGATCAGAGTAATGGAGCACCTCCCCTTAGAGGAAAGGCTGAGAAAATAGGGATTGTTCAGCCACCAGAAGATAAGGCTTATTAAGAGAAGATCTTATTGCAGTTTTCAGTACCTGAAGGAAGTCCATAAGAAATATGGGAAGACATTTTTAGTAGGATCTGCAGTGACAGAACAAGAGGAAATGGCTTAAAACTAAAGGATAGTCAGGAAGATATCAGGAAGACAGATATCAGGAAGAAGTTTTTTACAATGAATGTTGTGAGACACCTGAACAGGTTGCCCAGAGAGGTGGTCAATGCCCCCGCCTTGGAAACCTTCAGGTTGGACAGGGTTCTCATCAACCTAACCTAGCTGAAGATGTCCTTGCTCATTGCAGTGAGGTTGGAATAAATGACCTTTAAAAGGGTCTTTCCAACTCAAAATACTCTGATTCTATGAACAATGAAAAATCTAAGTGAAGTTCAGGGTCAGAATGTGTGACTAGATGCTCCTTTAGGGCATGGTCAGGTATGGGAGTTGAATTCAGATTTTCTGCGGGCCTTTTGGGTCCAGAACTGATTTTTTTTGTTTTGAGGAAAAAATGTAGAAGAGGAATTGTTGGTGAAAGGAATATTGTTTAACTAAGTTCTGAAATTCAGCAATGTTAAGTATTTCAAAGCACAACTGACAAATTAAAATTCAGAAACCAAAAGACAAACACACTCAAAATGTATTCATTAAAAAAAAATGGTCTTATTATTTGTGAACTAAAGCCAAACTCATAAGTCTCTGATTTGAAAACTTATCCTGGCTGGGGTTTAGGGTTTTTTCCATTATGTCCAGTAGAACCTCTATGATATTCAGTGAAGCTCTTCCATGTTCATATGTGAAACAACTGAATACTGAATCAATCAATACTGAACAATCAGTTGATAAACTACCAGTTGCAATGAGACTTTCAGTTGTAATGAGATGATGTGTCAGCCACACTGATATCATAAATAAAAGCCTTTCTATAGAAACCAGGAAAGTAAGAGATGTATTACTCTTTCTTTAAAATACTTTGGGTTCTAATAATAAATTTCAGACCTGAGATATTTTAAGGCCAATATAAAAGCTCCCAACAGTTATCAGGGCTTTTGATTAGGTTTATGGTTTTAGGGTTTTCTTCTGAAAGAGAAATCACATCATAATTCCCTCTGAAAGGAGTTCATTGAAGATAATTTTTACACTTGACTTGATGATGTATGGAGAAGTTGGACAATGGTCTTTTCCCAACTAGTGCCTTTTTCCCCCCTTCTACAACTACAGCCAGTTCTGGTTTACCTATATTCCACAATGTAAAGATTTATCTAAATTACTATACCTTTCAAACTTTGCCCTGCAATTTTATTCTCAAAAAAAAACCAAAAAAACAAACAAACAAAAAAAACAAAAAAAAAAACACCTACAAAACCAGCCCCAAAAACAAACTACAGAAAATCAACCAGAACAAAGCCAAAATTTCAATCATATTCTAATATATGATTAGTATGATCATTTGATTAAACTGCACTTGCTTAATTTCAATCAGCAACGCTAACATGTCAGGAAAGATTATCTCAGTCTAGCCCATTCTCAAAACTGTCACTGGCTCATAAATTCTTTGTTATGTTGACACAAAACACATGAAGTCAATGGGAATTTTCACTTGAATGGCAGCTGGGACAGACATCACATGCAGTGTGATACACTGATATGTGTATCACATATCAGCACTTCCTTAGTGTGCAGTCTGTTCTAATTTCACTGTAAATGTTTTTTCCTGCATCTGATTCACCTAAAAGCCTTGGATATCATCAAACAACAAAAGTGTTTATGATAGCCTATTTGTATAGCCATAATTTTAGAAAATACTGATCAAGAATAATAATTTTACAGAGGTTGTTGTCCTCCTTAGATTTAGAGAACTTACATCATGTTTGGGTTTAGTTTTCACTTTTCTTTTTCTTTGGGTTGGAGAATTTAGAGTGCATTTCTTTTCAAGTTCTCTCTAGTTCAGAAAAATTAGCAATGCTAGTTCTAGTGCAAATCTCAAAGTTTTGGTATTGATTTCACAGACACCTCAAACAAGATTTTGAAAAGGAAAACCTATTAGGAAACTAAGTCATTTGTAGTAAAATTATGTTAGCTACTACTTGGCAAGATTGCTTTAGAACTAAGGCTTTGAAGCCTGTCACAGGTTTTAAAAATAAAATTGCTTGAGTAGTTGAGGAGAACTGTATTAAAATGCAAATTTCCAGCTGCTAATATTTCTTCAAAAACCAATAATCCCTCAAGGCCACCAATATGTCAAATACTTAATGGAAAAATATCCCTTAGGCAGAATGGCCTTTCTAAGTTGACTTTTGATTAAACTTAAAATACTATATAGCAAAAAAACTTAAAATCAAAAAGAGAATATAAATACAGTACTAGACTAAAATGTCATAAAGAATGCAATTGGAGGGACAAATTTAAGGTCGCTAATTTTTAAGTAATTTTCTACCCTTTCTGAGGATTAGTCAAGGAAATAATTGCTAATATAAGGTATACCTTATAACACAGACCCACAAATGGGTCTTGGAGGAGCAGAAACTAATATTTTTTCAAAGTGATGCTGATGTAAACAAAAAGTTCTTACATAGTTGATGTGTATAACACAGAAGTCAAAGTCTCCACTGCCAAACACTTCTGTTTCTACTCTGTTGTACAAAACCTCAAACCTAAGGCTCAAAATTATCAAGTGAGAATGCAACAGATCTTATTTTCCCTGGCTACCGAATTCCAAGACTGTGCATCTCTGTCAAACACAGGACAGAATTTTCCTTTGAAAAGGAATGACTCAATAAAAAACCTAACCCTGTTCCCATGAAAAGCAGTGACAAACCATTAATGTGAGGAACACTGGGACAACATACTGGTTTGCTCAAGCTGCAGTACACTTTAACTGAGTACACTAAAACTTTGAGGAAATTAAATTGTTATTTAAACATTAAATCAATCATAGAATGAATGGTGCTAGCATATTGAATTCCATAATTCCTGAGTGTTGTCCAATAAAACAGATTTGTGGAAATCATGACATGTCTGCTTGCTGATTAGCCTACTCTGTGACAAGCATGGTGCTGCAATATCCCTTTTACAATGAAAACTGTGGCAGCAGGGTAAAAAACCGTGAGATACTCACAGTTTGTAATGTCACTGAGTGAAAAGACTGTATAGCAAGAAAATGCAGCACCAGGTGTCTGATGAATAATCCAGGCTCAGGTCATTTCTAATGTGCAGCACAATTGTTTTTGAATAGGAATTGGACAAGTGTTTTGGTCAGATAAGAAAATCTTATGTGATCATGAGGAAACAGCAGCTGGATTCTCAGCTGGGGTGAAGCAGAATAGTCTAACTAAAGTATCTTGAACATATAAAGATCTATATCAGTTAAAGATGTGACATTGCATTTGATCTTCAGAAGATGTATTATGATGTTCTTAATCTGTAATATAATTCCAAAGAGCATGTTTTCAGCACTAAAGGTATCTTACAGTCCTTCAAAATATATCTGTATAGCTTCACTTTAACTTTTGAGGCTTCAGTCACCAATGCATTAATCTAGTGACTGTGAACCAAGTAGAAGGGTTGGAATTACACTGAGGAAAAAGCATGATGTAGAAACAGTATCAGGCCCCTGCTTTTAAACAGTTCTAGTTTTTTTGCAGCACAGATCCATAGCTTCCCTGAAGAGTTACAGAGGCACCCTGTAATCTGTATTCCTCCCACACAGCTCCTTACATATAAGAAAACAAACTGCCCTAGGCCTCACCCTCAGATGTCTGACCATCTTCTCATATAACCTACGCTTATGATTGATACAGGACGCTGAATTTTAACCTTCAAGTTTACAAAATACAATGCATTTTCTCTCAGTAGTCAATAATCTAATCTAGTAACCTTTAAAGGCTCTTCAAAAGAAAAAGTGTCCATAGTTTTGAAACTCTATGGGTTTAGTTTCTAGGTGAGTAGATAAAGTAGAATCAGACATGGACACTTCAGCAGGTTCCCAGTTCACCGAGTGCCCAGTTGTTCTGTAAAAAGAAATTGAAGTCTAAAGAAACTTTATTTTTTTCTCAGTCACAAGGAGGTCACTTACTGAGTGTTGAGAACACCGTGTAAAAGGCAATGACCAGTTATCACATGCCAATCTTGGCTGTGATCAATGATCAAAATACACTTGTTGACAAAGTGTGTCACTGTAGCATTTCTTACAGGATCAAAATAGCTATGCAAACAGTTTCATTTATACTGGGTAGAGGATGAAGGGTAGTACTTCTACATTTTCAGTTTGACAATTATATGCTTGAGAGAGGGTGGAAATAAAAATTAAGTATAGTTAGAAGTAAAATAAACAAAGATTACTTCACTTCCAGTATTTGGCATCAACAGCTTTAAATGAAAAATATTTCAAGTGCATGTCAATCTAACTCCCTGATCTTGTCTTTAGAATTAATTTTGTTGATTCATACTTCAGTCTTAGCTGCACTTCCAGACAAAGTACATGTCATCAAGACCATATAAGTATGGTCATATTGTTATCCCAGATTTACATGGCATATAACAATGTTATGTTCTAAACTCATTTTTGATTGTTTTTGAGCCAGACTTCGCAGCAATAAGTAGTTGTGATGCATATTGTTAAACCATAGATGGAACCAGACAGTGCTCAGGGTTCAGTTTAGGGAGACCTAGACCCCTTCCTCTTCATAACTCCAGGGAAGAAGAAATTAAAGGCTCTTTCAGCCTTTTTGAGATTCAGAATTAAATGCTGTCTGACTTTCACTCCTTTAACACTCTTTTGGGTTGTATTGTTAGCAATTTCAGCTCACAAACAGGTGATCTATGTGATAGGGTCATAGCTTTCTTTCAACATCAGTTACTCAGCCTTTGTTTATCCATCAGGATCTTCTGACAAGAAGAAGGATCTTCTGATCTTTCAAAAGTCAGCAATCTCACCCTTTTATTTAGTTTATTTTCTGATATTTCCCTTTATTTTCCTTCAGATCCATTAGGAGTTAAAGTTCAGTTTTGAACAAATTCAAATATACTTATTTCTCTTTTTGCTAAATAGTTGTTTTGTTTTGGGTTGTTTTTTGTTGTTGTTTTTTAATCTAGTTATTCCTAAGGGGCATTTTTACATTTTAATTGAGACAATTGACAAGGCATTCCTTTTACTTGTTTACCTTTTGTCTTAGAAAGAGTGTGGTGAATTGACCTTGGCTAGATGCTAGGTGGCTAGATACCCACCAAACTTCTCTACTACTCTCCTTCCCAGCTGGACAAGGCAGAGAAGATAAGATAGAAAAAAATTTATAAGTTGATATAAGACACTTTACTTAAGTGAAAGCAAATTTTTGCACATGCATAAGCAAAACTAAATAAAGAAGTTTCATCCTCTACATCCCATGAGCAGGCAATGTTCAGCCACTTCCTGGGCAGCAGGGCTTCAGCACATGTAGGGTTGCTCCAGAAGGCAAACATTGCAAATAATGAATACACCCACCCCATCCCTCCTCCTTACATTATGTTTTATATTCGAGATGATGTCATATGGTATGGAATATCCCTTTGGTAAATTTGGGTCCCTCATAAGAACTTGTCCATTTCCAGCTCCTTTGATGGGGGAGGATGTTAAGAGACAGAGCTGTTGCTGTGCCAGCACTGCCCAGCAGTGGCCAAAACACTGGTGCATTATCAACATCTTTCAAGCTACCAGTGCAAAGCACAGCACTGTGAGACTGCTAAGGGAAAGTGAACTCCATCTCAGCCAGACCAAAAATAAAGGCATATTTTGTCTACTAAAAGTAGTTTGGTAAGGAAGTTGCTTGAGCATTGTCAGATTTCTAATTAATTCCCCAAATGATAGTGTTGTTTGCAACTCATTTTGGGGGTTTTGGTTTTTTATATTTAAATCTCTTTTTACTTTGTTATCCAGTTATAGCATCAGACAGCCTTGTTATATCATAGGTAATTTTTTTTTAGTATTCACATAGCAATGGAATCAGGAAGGGATTATGCAGTGGTTTACATTTAGACATATGGTATTTTTAACTAGAAATTTCAAAAGAGCCTTATCTTAAATAGTTGAGAAACAATTAAAGTTTCGATCAGAGAAAGAACATGAATAAGTTAAAAATAATGAGTTTCTATAAAACATATCCTAACAATCAGTGTTGTCGAGAAGTTAAATCCTTTGGCATTCTTATAAAAATTTCTTAAACTAAGAATTATAGTATGTTGTAAAAGGAGGGTTTATCATCAAAGAAAGACAAAAGAGAGAAAAAGTCTGATAACTGACTTGGATTTACTGCCCAGCAGTAATGCTTATCCTGAATGGCCTCCTTGAATCACTGTAAGTAATGGAATTTTTCCTGTTGTGTCTGTTGAGTAGCTGTCATTTTGTTGGGTGGGTGAGATTAAACTTATCTGTAAGATTGACTGGTATCTTTGAAGGTGAATGATTTTCCTTGTCATGAACTTATGATTTGCTTGTCTTTTGACCAAAGTGGCAAGTAGATTTACAACCTGTCATTTCCTACCATGGTGGTTTGAACTTGGCCAGGTGACGAATTCCCACCCAGCCACTCCCTCCTTTTCACTCCTCTCACGAGCCTCTACTGGGAGAGACAAAGATGAAAAGAGCTTGCAGGTTAAAAGAACACCTTCCTTCTATCCCTCCTTCTTCCCAGGCTCAACTTTACTCCTTCATTCCCAACTTCTCTACTTTCTCCCTGTTCCAAGTAGTGCAGGAGGATGAGGAATGATGGGGTCACAGCCAGTCCATAGCACTTCCTTTCTGCTGCTCCATCCTTTTTCCCATCTCCAGTGTGTGCCACTCCATGGACTGCAGTCCTTCAGTGGAAACCTTCTCCAACACAGGCTCCCCATGGACCACAAATCATTTAGGAAATATCCACATGCTCCAGTGCAGAGTCCTCCATGCAGTGGATGTCTTCTTCAGCGTGTTCCTCCCATGGGTCACAGGACAATACCTGCTCAACCATGGCCTCTTCCACAGAGGTGTCTCTGCTCTCTTCCTCCTCCTCCTCCTCCCCTTCCATTTAGACTGCACATGTCAATAAACTGGCAAAGACTGCCCAACTGTACTATCTATCATGATATTCAAGTTCTTTAAGCATTGTCTGTAGAACCATGTCTCTTTAAGTCAGAAAGAACACAAGCGAGTTTAATAACACAAATTCCCCACAAATAAATTTGAATTATTTTATTGAAAAGCATTTCTGTGTCTCTATTAAGATTTACTTCCTATACTGGTTTTGCAAAAAGATGCAAAACAAGCAGCAGTTTCTTGCTGTAAATGAAAACAGAGGCAATGATACCAGATGGATGAGGAGACAAAGGGTCAAATTAACCATAAACAGAACTGTCAGAAGAAATCTGATTAATTTTCAACTTGTTGGTAAATGAATAAAGCCCCTTCATTCAATTTTCAGTCAAAACAGTGGCTGTAAAACTTCAATACCATAGGCAGACAAACACTCTGCATATGCATTTTACATCAGTATGTGAGCATTGTGACTCGAAAGGGGCAAAGATGTGATTGGTTTAACGTAGAAGGGATCCAGGTAAAAACAAATTAAAAAACAAAATAAGCACAAGAGACTGCAAATAGGCAGAATATAACTCCAAATACATTAGAAGGATGCTCATATATTAAAAAAAACATTAAATACTAACAGCTATGTAGATGCAGGGATGATAACTAATAACTTGTGAAGGTTTTAATGAAAGAATTTGGTAATGTCTTTTTCTAAACCTCAGAACTGTTCTGTTTTGTCAGCATCTTAAGCACCCCCATCATATCAGTCTCCAACTCCCTAAATTGTATATATATCTACATATATCTGCATATGTAATAAACTTCATGGCATTTCTCCATCAGCATTTTTAAACATGAAAATTTTAAAGTTTTCACATACAACCATTTCCAAAATGCCAAATAATTACCTAGGCATCACTACAAAAACTCATAACAAGTCTGCTGAGAAAGGAAAACTAAAATTACTTCAGATTACTTCAAAATTACTTAAATACATTTGCCAAGAACATCTTTCAAGCTAAGCTGATCTACCAAATCAGCAAAGCCAACAAAAGGAACGTAAACAAGAGGTGTTTCTTCCTCTCTTTGCCATGGTGCTATCACCTACACTACCAAATCCTAGTTCCCCCGTGGCAGAGAAACTTGAGATACCAAGTGCTCCTCAATGTTCCTTCTCTACTGGGAAAAGCTGTGTAGCTTGGAGAGAACAAAATCAGACCCACAGAACTGCATATAAAATCATCAAAAGGTAAAGTCATGAGGTAGGCAATAGGAAATCTGGGAAGGATGGTGTGGTATCTGAGACTCTGGGACTAGGAAAAAACTCATTTTGGTAGCACTCCCTGAGGAGTCTTCAAGAGCTGGTTGTGACACAAAGTTCCTCAGTTCCTTAAACTTCTTCAATCACATTGGCAGTTTCTGATGATGATGGAGATGGTCTGCATCCCATGCAGGGAGTTAGGGTTCAGTCTCCAGTGATCAAAAAATCTCTGCATTTCGACTCTGTAGAAAACATTCCCTAGAAAACATATACAATGTACTCTTAATGTCGCCTCAATACAGTCACCATTTTCTGGGGAAAAAAAAGTTAATCCATCAACAGAATGAGCATCTTACAAATGTAACAAGTTTTGGTATATGGGCTAGACAAGAATCCTGATACATCCTGGATCTTGAGATTTATCCATAGAATGCATATCAGCTGTGCATCACTCCAAAAAGCAACCACAGAAGGGGAAAGCTGTAAATAAAGAAGTCTCTTTACTATTTACCAAACCTGATGCATAGGTGGCTTTGTTGATCTATGCGTTGAGTAGTACTTGGGAGGAAAAAAAATGGCAGCATAAGAATATACCTCTACAGTATATAAAAATATATAATATAATAATATATTCTACAGTGTGTAGAAGTACAGTATGTAGTAACTGTACTATGTTATGTAGGGAAATTTTCATGTAAGAAAATTCTGTTAATTTTTCTTTTGAAATACCTTTTGTTTTGATTTGCTGTTCATTCAAGTGACTGAAAGTTTCTTCTGAGAGAAGATTTAATAGAAAATGAAAAAACAAAGTCTGGGAAAAAAATGAAAAAAGAAAAGAGAGAGCTAATGAATATGATGTTTAGTATGCTGTCAGCCATTTAAGGCTTATGCTGCCACAACTCCAGTTAGCTGAGCACAGCAGTAGTTATGAGGAGTAATGAGTTTTGCCAGACATTTTGAAATTCCTCTCCCGCTGTGTCCTGTCAGTTGAAAAAGAGGGAGACAGTGATGGCCAGCAATTTAAACATAATGGATTGACCATAACTGGCACCTAAAGAACAATAAAGCAAAGACCAAATGGAAGGATCTGACCAGCTAGCTTGTAAGTTCCCTGAATAAAAATTGTAACATTTTGTGTTTTACTTAAAAAGAAAAATGCAGCTATAGATTCAGTAGCCAGAAAATATTTAATTAGAAATAAGCATATTCTATTGGAAAAAACAAGATAATTTTATGACATAATAATAAATATTAAAAATGGCTAAACATTTTTTCTTTTTTTCTGCCCAATTTAAAGTAGGGAGGAATTTCTTGATAATTTTGAGTAATAGATAAGAAAAAGATGCAACCCAAGTATATTTTTCTAGTAATGTGAAGGACCAGAGATTACTTTCCTTCTACATTTCTTCTCAGAAAGATTGAAGTCTGGATTTTTTTAAAAATAAAGCAGATCTTCATAGCTGTTACCATGCTGCACAGAGTATTCATTATTTTCTGGTAAAAGATGGATTGGGCATCAGGTTCTCTACTCCAAAAGAATATGCCTCTGCCAAGTTATTTAGATCAGATCTATATGAACAATTTGTCCTGCTAGAACTTTATTTCCAAAATAATACTTTAGTATTGATAAGAAAGATGAAAAAAAAAATAAATCTCAAACTCACAAGAAATGGCTTTTTAGTTCTATTTAGCTGAAGCAAGTCAATCTGGAGAGGGCTGTGAAGTTGTTCCCTCTTCTGGTATAAACTAGAAGACTCATCAAAGGATGGGGTTTTCATTTCTCCTACTAAGGAACCCAACCTTAGTTTATGGGTCTGAGCTATGATTGATTGATATGAGCTATAATCACCTCACGATTCTTCTATAGACAGCAGAGAAAAAGGAAAGCATCTCTAGACAATTATTTATCTCTCTAACATGATGGATCAGATTAATTGCATCTATTTTTGTTTATATTTGCTATGAATGGAGTCTTGAATATTTAATTCTGAATTAAATATCTAATTTTTATACATCTAAAATTTGTACAAATCTTTTTTTGCCACCTATGTAGCTTATTTGGTTATTTTTCTATAAATATTCTATTTCACTACTTTTGAAATAAAAAAGACAAAGCTCTTTTCCCTAAAATCCAATTCTTTATGATTCTAACAGTCCTTATTGTCAAAGGGCAGGACTTTCAGGCTAAAGATACAAAATTTGTATCATGTGATATCAGTTAAGTTATGCAGAGCAAATAAAGGTAATATTGATCATGCCTGATAATGAATGTCTGTTGTACTTGTGAAACAAGAAATAACAACCATTTATTTTTTTGCAGACCATGGCAATGACTTATTGGAGGGCATGTTTAGACAACTGTAAGTTCACAGCATTACAAACTGATCTGGGAGCCCCCAGCCCCTGAATCTGTAATTCAGCCACTCTGGAGTTCGTCAGAATACTGCTTAATTCACAGATCATTAGCTTGATGGAATAGTTATCTTAAATGCCTAACTAATTTTCTTTTATTTTTAATATCAAAAAATGATGGGGTAAATTTATTTCAAACTAAAAAAAACAACATTGGGCATGCTAAGCTCATGTGCTTCATGTGCTTTGTCTCCATCAAGCATCCTGGCAGTAGAAGAACTATGCAGAGAAGGCTCTGCACTACCTGGATAATGTATGAAGCTCCACCAAGTTTTCTCAAGGAAGGTAGTTCTGGACCACAGGGTCCAAATGCCTGCATCCAAAAGAAGCACAGAGACACAGAGTCAATTTAATGACTAAAATCTTGTCACATGCATGGGATGTAACTATATTCCCACTTTTGTCATGCAAAGGGAGAACGTGTTTGCCACACTGCGTGGCAGCCAGCCAGCCTGGTGTCACATCACATGCCCAGAAGAGCTCGAGCTGGGCACGCAGCTGTGCAGGTGCTGCTTACGTGTGCAGCAAGAAGGGAACTGCAGCTGTGTGCTGGCCACATGGAAGCTCCCAGTGCTACTGCACCGAAGGAAACGCTGGCATCCCACTTCCCGAAATAATTCCCTGCCTGCTTAACACACTAAGCACCACAGAAGGACTGCAGCTTTACAACTAGATAAGGAGAGCAGCTTACAACAAGAATGGCAATAGGCTTAGGTACCATAATCCACAGCCATGGCTGTAGCCTTGACAGAGTTTTGTGAACTGCATATAAACCTATCCTGGTCTCACAGGCTGTTCTTGCTGTTCAAAAGCATTTCAAAAAGTGCTTTTGCATGTAGCTCTGTCACCCACTGTAACAGCTAAACTGTATCATGTTTTCTGCTACATGATTATTTTTCATCCAGGATTCCTGGTACAGTTCCTGTTCCTTGAATGGACAACAGTTTAAGCAGGGAACTTAAAAGTGAAAAACAGAAAAGGCTAACCCTCTTCAAATATAAGAAGGAATATTCCTGTTGAAATTTCTTCCAGCTTTTATATTTGGCAATATTTTTATGGGGAAAATAATGAATTTTAAAATAATATTACTGAAAAACAAAATAGGGGGAAACAGACATAAGAATCATTCACAAAGATATTTCAAAACATTTTTTCATACAAAGGCAATTCTATTTCACAGCTTTATTTTATCACTCAGAGAACAGTATCTCTTATTAAATTAAGGATTTGGGGGGTATTTTGGGGGTATTTCCAGCAAACAGAATCCAGGGTGCTTCCAGCAGCTGTAAGTAACCTGTATATTTTGTTCTTAAGCACAACTGAGTCCTTGAAGAAATATTTTTTTCTATTTGGAACAATAAGAACAAAACACTGAGTGTTAGAAGAAGGCGTGACCTTAATGCTCCAGTTTTTGAAAGCAAATATTTATGAGGTTAATCAAATTTGTAATTAGTTAAGAATTTTGCAATTAAATGAATGTTATGTCCATTCCCACACAGATGTCAGTGGTACAATAAACTCATACTGTCTGTCTTAGCTGATGGGAACTGGTTTATTCTAGGCTAGGGACTCAGCTCCTGTTCTGACATTGATCCTAATCATGTTTTGAAAGCAGTAAAGCTTTGGGAAGCTACTTTTTCCACAACTGCCAGTGTAGGGTTGATGTTTTATTCTTAAAAATGAATAGGAAAGCAGCTTGGTCTATGTTCTTAGGGTCTTCAGAGGGGCCTGACTTTTACTCTGGTCTTGTCTTTATTCTGGTGTGTAACAGGATGCCACTCATTTGTCTGTGTTGCCATAGTCTGTCGAGATTCTAGCACCCTCAGGGAAATTCTTCTAACTACAAATGCACAAATTAATTCCAAATTGCTATGCCTTGAGTGAGAGGCTACGTCTTAGAGCGTATTAACTGCATAGTCAGTCATATCACTGCAGACACCTAATCTGACTCTTTATTCAGTTTTATACATGAGAATTCTTTGCTGTGGTACTGAAATGTTTCCATGCAATAAAAAGAATTTATTAAAAATCTGTCTGAAATTCAATAGCAATAATTTTGTTGTCTGAATCAGGTTATCGTCTTCCACTTTAAAGCAGAGATAAAGGCAGACTTTGGAAAGATGTACATCACTGTCACAAGATACGAGACAGTATCAAAGTTCAGAAAAAGGGAATGGTCCATGTCAAGCAGGAGACATAGGAGTCAATTTCTTCCTTTGTCTCTAGCTCTGTTTATGTCCTTAGACATAGCAATCAGCTTTTGTTTTATTCTGTGTTGGTCTTCCTTCAAGGGTTAATAATATCTCCCTATCTCACAATATTTGGCAGGTAATCCACACAAAATTTTGAAGCATTTAAATACATGGCTAATACCAGTTCCAGTGTACAAAAGGTCATTCAATAGACACTCAGCACCAGGCTGCTAATATGGGCTCCTCTTCAAAGCCTTCACTCATGGCTTTTCATTTCCATCAGCCCAATCCCTGCCCTGCACAGTTGCACAAAGTGATCTTGATCAAGATCAAGACCAGCTTCCACACTTCAGTTCATAAAACCAGCTAAACCATTTTTTTTTTTTTCTCAGATTCCTCTTACATGTTTTCGTTTCTTTTCTTTGCTGTTCCTCCTCCCACCTTTCTTTCCCATTTCTGATCCTGAATCACACTGAGTTACCTCTTGTAACAAAGGTTTCTCAGTTCTTTCCTAATTGGCAAAACCCTCCGGAGAGGATGACTTTTTAGCATTTCAACATCTCATATTATTGCTGTGATCTTTTGCATAAGAGCTGCCAGACAAAAATGATTCAGGTTCAGTTTTCCAAATGAGATGACTAATGGGAGTAGACAATGGATCTGCAGATGGATCTGTTTGTCTCAATCTACTCCATGAATGTGCAGATATATCACCATTTAGATAACTGGCATTTTGAGGGGTTTGCAGGAATTATTTATAACATTTTTACACATTCAAACTAGAAAATAATCCTCCTATTTTCAAAACCATTATCTCTTAGAGATTACATAGCCTCAAAGTCATATTAAATCCTAGTGTTGGATATAAAGAGTTTTTCTAATTAATTCAATTTGGTTATGCAGATTTGGTTCTGTCTACATAATTTTTTCATATAGCATTTTTAATACTACCTCTTTTACAAAGAGATTAGACTTCAGAAATTAAAATAAAAATCTATGTGAAAAATAGAATGACATTGGTCTGCCTTTAACCCTAGCATCTAGTTCCTCTGTAAGATAATGGCTGCTGAGCAGACTAAAGTTCTTAAGTTGAAATGTGACTGCATAAATCATGCAAAACAATTCAAAGTTTCTAGGCATCAAGAGGCTTGCAGACTTGAGGTGTGATTGAAGAGTAATAATGTGCGTTTGTCAGTGAGTTAGCCTGGATCTGAAAAATAGACTAGCTGATTGAAGGACTTGACCTAATGATCTCATTCTTCAATCTCTACTCTGTCCTTCTTTCCAGTCCACTCTAGATTTTTCTTCCTCGTTTCTTAGTAGACGGAAATTTTCCCTCCATTCCACTTATGTAAATGAACTTCCCTGAGTCTGTTAGTTTTGGTGAGATGACTCTTTATGGTACCCTTACTATTTTCAGCTGATCTGACAGACCTAGCAATAATAATAACTCTGGCACAGAAATCACAGACTTTTTATCCCAGAAAATTCCACATTACTTAGATACAAATCTATTTAACTAGAACAATAGCACCTTAGGTAAATATAAGGCAACATTTTTAAAAAAGTGTTTGCAGAAATAGTGAAAAACTTGAAAAAATATTCTTACTTAAATATGACTATTCATGCTTACCTTGATTGTATCTGTCCTGGTTTTGCACAGCTTTTTGGTAGCAGGTTGGGATACAGAGGGGGCTTCAGTGAGAAGCTGGTGGAAGTTTCCACCATGTCCAGCAGAGCCAGTTCCTGGTGGCTGCAAAGATGGAAATGCTGCTGGCCAAATCTGGGCCAGTTAGAGATGTTGGTAACGCCTCTGTGATTACATATTTAAGAAAAAATCAAAACAAGGAACCTTTCATTATATTTACTCCCCTGTTCAGTGGCAGTGGGGCATGAGCAAGAGGCTTTTTTTTTTATTTTATAAAAAATAATGATTTAATATTTTTATTTATTAATTATGCTATTATGTAAAATTTGTGCTAAAGGACTACCTGAGATTTGTTTTAAATTACCTACACCAGATTGTACTCACCTTGTAACAGCCCAGAAAAAAATGTCCAAGCTTGACACCTGAAATAAACCATTTTCTTAATTTCACATAAAATTCTGTATATTTCCAGTGCAGGAAAAGAATATTTTACATTCTAATAAGCACTGGAAATAAAAGTTCATTTAAGGAAGCAAAAATGCAATTTGCATTTCTTGCACCTTTCATAAGTTACCATATCCATAATTGTCATCTTTGTCATCAGAGCAGAAGGATATTAAAATTATAATAAAATTTATGTGAAGGGCAGTACAATAATTCACAAGTGATTTCAGATTTTGGTGTTCTTGAAGAAAAATGCAGGTTTAATTTTGAATGGTTAACAGGGACATTAATGAAGATGTAGGATTTAATTTAGATATAACTGAAAATGGCTTCTATTAGATGCTTTCCAAAAACACATTACTTCTGCTCTATCACAGAAAACAAAGGGGTCACTTTAAGATATCTTTCCATTCTTTTTATTATCGATCATTTACCACGTGCTTTGGTTGTTTAAAAATAAGAACAAAATCATTGAACAAGTCTTGCAAAAAATAATGCTGCTGGAAATTAAAGGAATAGTTTTTCTTTATGTTATCATTTTCAGAATGCAATGAACAACTGATTTATTTTAATATGTATTCATATAGTGGTGCTGCACGTTTGTAAATGTTATTTCTCTGTCTTATGCCAATATTGAATCTGTGCTACTTCCTACACAAGAAGGCGTTCATAAGGGAAAAAAAAAAGTTTTACTCTGCTTATTTTTATAGCTGATTTATTGTTTCTAGGGATTTAATCAAGGTTTCCCTTCAGAAGCCTAATTTTTGAAACCAATTTACATCTTACCAGCTATTCTAAAATGTAACTAATCATCAGAAGACCCATTTTTATGTTTAATTCTTTAGCTGAGAGGATGATTTTTAAAGCGAAATTCATCCAGTACAAAAAGGTTTGCAAAAGTTTTGCACTCATTTATGCACTTTATTCAGGCTATACGTGAAACTCTCAGTGCTGCTTGCTCAGGAGACTTTAACCCAATTAAAAAACCCTTGACAAAATAGGCTACTGCATTTCAGGCTCAGCTAGCCTCAGGAGAAAACATCAGGGATAGGGACATGAAAACATGGTCAATTAACATGACTTCAGATATGTTAGCCCAGCTCTGCAATGCCATTAACTAAAATCAAGTGAACTAATACAATTAAACAGAAGATCCTCTTTATCCATCCAAATATACCCCAAAGACTAACAAAGATGACCCAATGCCTGCCAGATCTTTTCAAGGAGCACACAGTTAATGTTCCATCTGGAGCACCATTGCAACCTTAGGTACAGTCACGTCTTCAAGTCAAACTAGAAATCAGTCGCAAATTTTGCACTTATCCTCCATTTCTCTTGCATAGACACCATTCAAATGCCTTTTAGGAGCATCATCTCCGTCCTTTATTTATTCTGTGATCCATCCACACTACACACTCAACAGGCTAGCACTGCTACAGAACCTGCACAGCTTGGTTTGTGTTTCCTCTACCTGTTACAATGACTCCTTCCAGGAAGGGCTTTCCTGGGGCTTCTTTCTAACATTTACTTTGTCCATTGTCATAGTTTGATGGTATGACTATTCATCTTTTCTGATCAAATATACATCTCCAGCTTTCTGATAAAGGGTGATGTTGACAAGCAAACCAAAAATATTATCATTCACTTTGGAAGTTTCTTTGACCATGACTGGTTGTTCAAAAATTTCATTGAAATGCAAAAGCAAAAGTAGAATATTATTTTTAAATTTATTAACAGAACAAAGACACAAAACTAATTTAATGTATCTTGAGTGTAAAAGTCTCATAAATTGTATAAACCATAGGGAATAAATCCTAGCAAATTTTAAATACAAGAATAGTGACAAACCCAAGAACTACATTGAGCTGTGACTTGATAGTGGGATACTGATAATGTTAAAAATAAAGTTGCCCGATTTAACAGATGACTAAAATAATGCAATGGAAAGAGTGAAAAATGCAAATCCTTTCACAGCACTACATAAAATCCCTGATATTGGATGTTAACACTCAGAACCCTTACAAGGCTTCACTTAGAACTTTTATAGAAAGAACTGTAGTTGCAGAGTGCATGTCAGGAAATACCTTTCCCACATCTGCAGCCCAGAGCCTCTGGATCAACATGTATCACTTTTACCTGCACCACTTTGGTTACATACTGACTTGAAATGAAGCTTCTAGTCAGGGACATAAAACAAGTCAAAACTTCCACATGATTTGTAACTGCCAAGCTCTGTGCATGTCAGTGTAGCAAGTCATGAAACTATTACACATTTTTATCCCTATCTTTCAATTTTTTCTCCTCCCTGCCTTGTTGTTTATTACATTCACTGTGACCCATTTTCAGTTTGATCCTGACCTCTTCAAGGGACAGATTTTTTTTTCCTCTGGGTATTTTGCATAGTGTTTTTTTTTTTTTTAAATCACGGAATTTTTTACAAATAATATTTGAAAGAACTATTAATTAGTTTGAATAATCAATTTTAGTTACTTTATTACTGAATCAGAAAAAAATTACCATATTTTCTGAGTAATCATTTAGGTTAGAATCTAAAAATATTTGGAAAGTAATTTGACCAGCCAAAGTATTCTGAAATTTGTCTCAAAATTCTACTGGAGAAGTATCATATGCAAACTGTGGTAAATGCTGCCTGTTGTATCTAAGGTTATTTTTCCATCATGGAGACAGTAGGATTTTACAGAACTGTAGTGGCTTTCAACCATTCAGGTATGGATTTCACCTCTTTCCTGTAAAGATCCTTTTGTTGTTTCTGGATGATAACCATTGCTATAATTTCACGGTTTTCATAACCATGAGAAACAATAAAACAATAGCTCTCCATTCTCACACTTCTAAATTTCTCTCTCAAGTCTCCTTTCAATCCAAAACAAACTTAAGATTAATGTTTATTTTAGCAGTATTTGACCCTCCAGCACATTGCTTTGAATGGGTGTATGAACCACACAGCAATCAGAAAACACAGACTCAACAAGAACTGATTTTTCAGTGAGACAATATAAAAAAAAAATATTGTCTGTGGGGGTTTGTACAAGATTGTCATGGCTATTCACAAACAATTTAGCTTACTGTCACAGAAGGAACTGGGTTTGCTCAGCCTGGAGGAGAGATAACTTAATGGGGAACATGAATGCCAGAACCTACAAGGAGGTACATCAACAATGGTTCTTCACAGAGGTGCATGGTGGGAGGATGAAAGGGACATAAGTTGAAATAACAAAGGTTCAGTTTAAATGTGAGGAAAATAAAGTTTTACCATGAAAGGAGCTTGAATGAATGAGTTTGCCCAGAGAGGCTAGGTAGTCTCTGTCCATGGAGATTTTGAAGACTGGATAAAGCCATGAGTATCTTGTGCTGAAATCATAGTTAACCATAAACAGAAGACTCCTTCCATTCTGAATTTTTCAATAATCCTTTAATCCTATATCTAACAGAAATGCAGAATATGATAATGAGTTATTTGTGTGGTTGCATTGCACTTAGAATTGCATGGAGATACACTCAACACAGCATTCTTCTTTTTATCCATGGAGAACCATTACTGTTGGTATATAGGTAGAAGAATTCAGCTGATTTTGCACAATACTTAATACAGTAGGGGACCAGGCTGGGGGAGTTTAAGTGTTCAAGTAGCACAGATCACAAATAATGATACTAAGCATACAGTACCAAGTATTTAAGCATTATTACTTGCTTGCAAGACAGGGCATTCATTCATTTTAAATATACTACTAATCAAAAGTATTCCACCATGTATTTACACATATTTCTGTATGTTCTTATATACCTACACATACAAAAACACACAGCATATTATAAAAAATTAAATAATTGAAGTAACTACATATAAGCCACAGTATAGTCATAGGAATATCAACATACACATGAAGCTAGAACTGCTTATAAATATAAATTTCAACCTTGACTTCACTGAAGAGAATTAACATAAACAGCATTCACTGAAAGTGTCAGCACTGTTGAAAGCTATTTCATAAACCTGGTTATCATTTCTTTTCAGGCTGCAGAAGAAAACCTCTTCACCATCTTCCTCATATGCACTTATCCAGCTTGCCCTGTTTTAGTGAACAAAAAGGAATCACCCCTTCTTTGTGAGTGTGTGTGAATAATTTCTCTAGGTATATATGGGTAGATAGAGAAATAATAACTGGAAAAGAGCAGGCTGAAGAGATTAAAAGGACATGTTGAGACATAGCATGTGACAGTCTCCAAGGAACTGGCATGCTCCAGGGACCAGATATCCTATTGAATCTGTAAGAAATGATGATCTGAGAAAGCCAAGAACTGGACAAACCTGTGCAAGGACAGTAGGGCACAGGGGGATCAACAACAGACAGTATCTTGGACCACTTCCAGAGAGGTGATGACTGAAAACACTGCAGGACTGTTCACGTACCTCACAAAAGAAGGGACCTTGAGGGACTGTCCAAGCACTTAACTGCAAACCATTGGTCCAGCAGATTGCAAACATTTAAAATAACTGGAATCTGAGATTCCAGCCTACTGACTTGCGGAAAATGCAACAGGAAGCTAAAATTACTCAACTTATCTCAAATAAAGGCAGCAACGAGATTTAGGTATCTTGAATCCACTGTGTTTCCCAAGATATTTTAAAAAAATGTTTCTTATGTTCCAGATTTTTCTTCATAGGCTTATTAAGTCTAATGGCACCTAAAAAAAGG
The DNA here is from genome assembly GCF_971803275.1 of Cyanistes caeruleus. NCBI lineage: Eukaryota > Metazoa > Chordata > Aves > Passeriformes > Paridae > Cyanistes > Cyanistes caeruleus. The sequence continues at coordinate 126,797,024 of NC_141701.1, forward strand.
AAAATATTCTTTAACATCTTGATATTTAATGCACAATTTTATCTTGCCCTGGATGTCCTATTTTACTTACTGTTCACATAAACAGGAGCTGACCCCTCCTGTCAGTTAGAGACAGGTTATAGCTTTTAAGTGCCAAGATAGTCACCAATTGCTATTTTGCTTTACTCTCTGATTTTATATTATTTCCGTGATTTGCAATGTACTGCAATTTCATTTGCAGTCTATACTGTCTTTCTAGGGAGATCAATTAAAGATAACAAGACAAATTCTTGATTATATTCAGGGAGTCAATTTTAATATTACTTACAGAAGGGGATTGTAATCTTATCAAGAATGTAATCTCTCCAGTTTTGCTTTTGCTTACTGGGAGGTTTGAGCATAGTAATTCGAACCAATATGATATGGAATAAATTTAACAAAGTCCAATTTACAAGGGTTCTATCACATAAGTTAAATAAATAACAGTGTAATGAAGTGAAATCAAAGCTGAAAAAAAGCTGCCCAGAAATGCAGTGACATTTGTGATGGCATATTCAAGAGGCAGTGAATCTCAAAGCCAGTGCAGAGTGTAAGGGAAGTATCAAATTAATACCAATTTCAGAGAAAAATACAACGTCTTAATGTATTCAGAATGACTTTAGTTCATCTTAATATTTAAAAGATAGCATAGTATCCTTGAAAGAGAGCAGTGAAGCAGTTTGATTCCAGTAAGTTCTTCAGTGAATATGGAAATGTCAGGTACTCCCTTTTCACACAGTATTTCATGGATTGTTAATAACAGAACACTTTTTTATGAGGTGGGTATGAGATCTTGCCTTATTGAAAATCAGAACTAATATCAGAATCTATCATTTTAGATATCTAACTTGAGACTTTTGTAAACAAACTGTTGAGATACATAGATTATATTTCTAGCAAGCTTTCATTTTGCATGCATACCTGGGGCACTGAAAGTCCAAAGCATTTGCTGTTGAACAGATGTAGACTTTTTAGATCTGCTGAAATTAGTCAAATACTTTTGCAAACTAACATATGGGTGTGAATAGGATTCAAATAATAATTTAACAACTTTCAAAATACTTTGCTAGTCATTTGCTCATAGGTCTAGGTAAAGAGGCCTGAGAGAGGATGGAGTAATTTCAAGTATTCTGGAGGCCTTATCCATACAAGGCTGATCTCACTTAAGTTAATGGAACTACCTTGCACATAAAGGTGCACCATACTGTAGTACTGTCTCTGGCTCAACACAGCTTTTGATTTCTGCTTGCTCTTCACTGTGCAAGACCTAGTTCAGCTCATTTGAAATTCAAAAATAGATTTATGCAGAACTATATCTAATTATTTGTGTTCAGAAGATTAGGCAAGAAGTAAAAACCATAGCATTTTGTGTTGCTTTCATTACATTTTTGTAAGAATGTGACTGACCTTAAACCAAAGGAGGAGCATTGCCTCATACAGCTCAAGAAGTGTGATCCTTCCCCTCTGTTTGGCACTGGTGAGGCCATACCTGGACTACTGAGTCCAGTTCTGTTTTCCCCAAACAAAAAGACATGCTGGAAACATCCACTGAAGGATCACAGAGAAGATTTAGGGGCTGGAGCACCCTTCACATGAATGGAGCTGTATTGAGCCTGACTAGGGGGGTAACCCCATCAAAGTGCATGAATATTTGAATGGAGGCAGTAGAGAAGATGAAGCCAGGCAATTTTCAGTGGTGATCTGTGACAGGTGTCAGTGGATACTGAAGGTTTCATCTGAACTGTGAGGGCAATGGAGCACTGGCACAGGTTGCACATTCTACATCCTTGGAGATATTTAAAAGCCATTCAGGCCTGGTCCCTCTGTCCTCCTGCTCTAGGTGACCCTCCTTCAACAGGGTTCGACAAGATGACTTGGAGAGGTCCCTTTCAACCTCAATGATTTGGTGAGTCTGATTCTTTGGCTCTTGCATCTCACATTCTTTTAAGTATCAGAAATATTGTCTTTGGTTTGCTCCCACAGGAGTGGAGCCTAGAGCTGTGTGGATGTGCCTGAATTGTTGTTCTATACCACACACTGCATCACTCAGGGCACAGCTCTGAGGGAATTAAAAAACAGCCTCAGGACAGAAGTGCACTGTTTTGTTCCATTTCTTCCTTGGGGAATCTGCCAGGACCAGCAGTGAGGACTCTGCACCTCTCCTGCTGCTGCCCTTCCTGTCCCTCAGAGAATGCAGTTCCAGGCAGTGAACACATCTGATCCATGGCATATCTCCAAAAAGCAACAAACTCAGCCAAGACTCAGCTCTGAAGTGGCAATGAGATGAGCCTGAGCTGAGCCCCAGCCGAGTCCAGCAGAGCCAAGCAGACAGGTCCGAAGCAGCAACACTACACGGAATTAAATCAGTGGAGTGGAGCAGTTCAGAGGTGGGCACTGCAGTGCTGTGTGGATGATCCAGCTTTTGAGGGGCTGTCAATCAATATTTTTCACTGTATTGGGCATGGAGATGGGGAACACTGGCTGTGGAGAGCCCCTCCCAACTTGTCTTTGCTTGGCAGCCATGTGGAATTGAGTGGGTGAACATCTTTTGTGTGTAAAGTACCTTTTCTTTTGTATACTTTTGTTATTAATATTGTTGCTGGTACTGTGTTCCCTTGCTATTTGTTATCTCAACCCATAGTTTCTGCCCTCTGTCCCTCTCCTTCACCAGAGGAGGAATGGGGGAAGGGGAGCAGCTTGTTTGGAGTTAAATTCCCAGCTGGTTTTTTCAGCCACCACAAGTATGTAAGGGCTTTCAAGACCAGTTTTGGCAAATAGGGGTTTGTGAAACCAGGGGAATGTGGAGAATGAAAAAAAAAGGAGACACAAGGGACTGAGCTCATAGTCACCGTCCTTCCATGGGCCTGCAAAGCCCAAATTCAGCTAGATCCCACCACACAGGTACAACTTGACTTGTCAGGACTTCATGATGCCACAAGGTCTGCATTCACTGAGCACCACTTCTATGAGCTGGGCTAACCTGATGATCTACTATGCACTGCAGGCCACAGGGAGCCTCACATTTATTTGGAAAGGCATCTATCCACAAGGCCAGCTGGTGGCACATGCATCTGCATCAGCACATATTTTTATAAAAATCTTTGGGCCCCATTTTTAGAAGTATTTAGGGGTCTTTTAGCTGATCAAACTCCCAGTGTTGCTAACCAGATTTGAATGAGCTGGTTGTAGGCATCCAGGATCCGCCACAGCGGAGAGAAGAAAGTGGAAGGACTAAGGAGCCGGATTTGATAGCACCGAGACTGATAACTTGTCCCACTGTGCATCTCACATGAAATTAGTCTTTCAGTCTCTCTTCCCATTTATGGTACCTCTTTCAGACACAGCTGGTGTCACTTGACTGTTTATGCAGATGTTCCAGCTGTTAAGGACTTTAATCTGGCCCTTCTGCTACAAGGTTTACAGGATAGAAAGCGCTAGGCACTTTATGTGAATTGTACATCATTCACAAACTAGATGATCCCAGCTTCTGTAATAGTCCATCTTCAAGGCCCCAAGGCTGGAGCTAGTGCTCCAGGCAGCTAATCAGTAGGGAAAGTTGCAGCAGTGCTTTGGATGCTGTGAAGCTGCCAGTTGCAAGAGACTATACACGTAACTGAATTGGACACCTGGGAGGTTGGGCTGTAGTTATAGCTGTGAAAACAGCAGCCGTGCCAATACCATGAATCTAAGCACCAATCTGTTGTTTTGGGAGCCTGAATTATTTTGAAAGACCTAGCAAATGACTGCCAAGGAGACTTAGAGCTACAGCGATAACTTGTGATGGGACGTTTCACAGGTACTTTCTTAGGTCCTGAGGTAGTCACATCAGTCCAGGTCCACTCCAATATGTGTATTTACTTTCTCAAAATGGGATGGTTGCTCATAGACTAAGAACTCTGCAGAGACTGGTACAGTTGGTGACTGGGAGAAAATTCAATTAGGAAAACACTACCTTTTCTGCTCACAGCGGTACAGGGTGGCTATCCCAAAATTTCAGCGCCCTCTGCGACTTCTGGAAACTGGACTTCAGGTTCCCAAGTCATTTTATACTGGCATTTCACATATTTCTCTGAATTTATAGAATAAAAATAATTAATATTCCACCAGTGAGGAATAGAAGGCAATGGTGAAGTTAAATATGGTACATTCACAGTTTATGTTCCCATGAAACATCTGTCTCATGAATATGTCTCTCACTTTGCCAAGCAAAGACAGAAAAAATCTTATTTAAAGCAGCGCTGTTGAAAAAACAGTTTTTTCATAACACCGGCTGTTGACCATTACCTTGTACTACCTGCTTGTGTCCCTCCTAGTTTTAGTAAAACTAATTTTATAGTTGTGGCAGTGTTTAATGAAAAAAAACTGTACAAAAATTTTCTAACACACGAAAATTGTTCTGCCTACCTACTAACCCATTCCATCTGATGTATTTTAAACTAGCTTTGAGATAACATTGAATATTCTAAATATATTTAGCAATGTTAAATGCAAATTACAAGTCAGCAGGTCTAGTTACAAAGCATAAGGCTTACTGACACTTTTTTCCCTTCATAAAATGAGACTTGTAATTCAATTATGTACTCATAGGGGGAGAAAATGGTGCATGTTCCAGCCAGCAGCTCCCATTGTCCACATGTGCATTCTCAGATCAAACAGATCTAATAATTCCTTGTTAAAGTCATCATTTCCCATTAGATAAGCAACTGTGGCTGGTAAAAGGTAATGGTTACAGTGTGTTACACAATTAACATAGTGTGAAATGAACTGAAATATGTTTTCTAAAGAGGATTTTCAATGGAAATGGAGTATTTAGACTGTATATATCAAAAATACATACGCAAATGTGGATTGTACTGAATATTTTTACAAAATTGACAGTGTGCTCAGTCACAGTAGCTCTTATACTATAAATAAAATTAGTATGCTGTCAAAAGCATAACAAACATTCTTTAGGGCTGTTAAAGAGAAAACTTGCAGTAGAAGAAAATCACTTCAAGTTGTCTGGAAATACATAAATGATGGAAATATTTTCAGGGTTTGTAATGGTTTCTGCCACAAAATGTACTAAAAATTCAGATAATCAGAAGGACTGCAATAGATAATAGACAGCAAGTTTAGTGTAGATAGAATGAATTCAGAAAAGAAAATTATTTGAGTCTGGTGATTAAAAAAAAGAACAAAAAAAGAAAAAAGAAACTAGCAAACTCATAAGTGAGCAGTTTACTGTGTTGTCTACATGATATATTTCAAACTACCCTGAAATAACTCATGTAGTCAGTGAACCACAATATCCAGCAGTTCTGAGGTTCAGAAGTTGCCTATCAATCCATTCAGTTGTTGCCTGTCAATAAAGAGAGCAGGTTTTGTGGCAGATATCTGATCTGAATTTAAAAAAAACTAAAAATCCATACATCCTTTCATGTTGTAGAGCATTTTTACTACCTGTAGGCTAAATGCAATTCTGTGGAATTTAGCGCAGTGAAACCATTTTATATGTCACCTGGGTAGTGGCACACTGCTGGAATTTGATAAATTCAGAAGATAATGTGAAATTTGTTCTTCAAGTGCATAAATCATTACCAAAAGTAGCTGAGACTCTGGAGCCATTTAGACAGGTCTATATGTGAATGTGTCCCTGCTAACAATTCTTGTCTCTCAAATGGATTTATTGGTACAAGGCAGTCTGACCAGGATATAGCACTGGGCAGGTTAACATAGAGGTGGCAGCCTCTGACCATTTAGACAATTCCTGAGGTACTGTTGTGCTCAACAGAGCAAATATTGAACTCTCAGGTGGCCCTTAGGAACCTTTGTTGTTAAGAAGCCCTATGTCAGAATTATAAAATCACAAAATGGCTTAGGCTACAATAGAATCAGAATCATAGAATCACAGAATCACAGAATCATAGAATATGCTGAGATGGAAGAGATCTCTCAGGATCAAGTCCTGGCTCTGCGCAGGACACTGCAAGGATCATGTGCCTGAGAGCATTGTCCAAATCCTTCTTGAACTTAGACAGACTTGGTGCAGTGACCACTTGGCTGGGGACCCTGTTCAGTCACCCTCTGGGTGAAAAACCTTTTCCTGATATCCAACCTAAACCTCTCATGAGTCAGCTTGATTACAAGAGCAGAAAATCTCAAGGCACACCCAGTAGTGCTGTTGTGGTGGAGATTCCTATCACAGAGTCATAGAACTATAGAATAGTTTGGGTTGGAAATGACCCTAAAGAACATCTACTTTCAGGATCCCTGAAATGAGGAGGCATACCTTTCACCAGGCCACTTTGCCAAGAGCCCCATTCAACCTGCCCTAGAACACTCCCAAGGATGGGGCATGCACAGCTCTGACCAATCTGTTCCAGTGCACTCACCACCTTCACAGTGAAGAATTTCTTCCTAATATCTAATCTAAATGTACTCTTTTGACTTGAAGCCATTTCTTCTTCTCCTGTTGCTCCACACTCTTGTAAATAGTCTCTTTTCATCTTTCTTGTTGTCTCCCTTCAGATGCTGGAAGATCGCAGTTTGGTTCTCTTGAAGCCTTCTATTTCCAGGCTGAACAATCCCAATTCTCTTGAAGCCTTCTATTTCCAGGCTGAACAATCCCAATTCTCTTGAAGCCTTCTATTTCCAGGCTGAACAATCCCAATTCTCTCAGCCTTTTCTCTTAGAAGAGGTGCTCTACCACTCCAATCATGTTGGTGTTCCTCTTCTGGACTCTCTCCAACAGGTCCCTGTCCTTCCTATGCAGAGGACCCCAGAGCTGATGCAGCACTGCAGGTGGGGCCTCACCAGAGCAGAGCAGAGCAGAGCAGAGCAGAGCAGAGCAGAGCAGAGCAGAGCAGAGGGACAGAATCCCTCCCTTGCTCTGCTGACCACACTGCTTTGGATGCAGCCCAGCATATGGTTAGCCAGGTGCAAAGATATGGCTAAGCATCTCAGAAAAGGATTTCAAAACACTGACACATACTACATTAGAGAAAGTCTGGCTGAATCTCAGACACAGGCAATGTTCTGCAGGTCCCTAACTGCAAAAAGATGAAGTTCAGCTTTCAGCCAGGATGAGATCAGGCCATTAATAGTAATTAAGTTGTACAAAATAAAATTAAACCAAAACAAAATAATAAAAAACCAAACAAACACAGAAAGCACCAAACACCTGATACACATATATGCATCTTCCTTTTGGGTCAGGAGTACCTCTCAGGTGAAGAGATACAGAGGCTAGATGTGGAAAAGAAAGACTTAACACCAAGAGTCTATCTATGCTATATAATAGAGCACAGTACAGTAATCCCACCTGCAACTACTGAAGTAACATGCCAAGTTTTATTATCTATTTTTCCTGTGTTGCTCTGATGATAGATTTCTTTTTCACAGTTATTCTATTGCTCTTCTCCTGTGTGCTGCTTTACTGTATACCACTTTGCTTGTCTTTGAGGCTTTCATTTTACAAGCCTACCAGGTATCAGGTGTTTGATGAGACCGGTTCAGAGAATAATTAGGAGATGCACATTTTATGCTATCAATAGAATACAGTAGCCCTGAGATAGTTTTGAGGCACGATGTAGTATCTCCTTTTCCTTGTCTTTATCCCTAACCTTCCTTTTTATCTTCCATAATGAACACCTTCAAACTCTCATCTCTGTTTAACTGGTTTTTGGGACAGAGACTGTATTTCTGGCTGCACAGTGGGATCATATATCCCATTATGCAAATAGTAAGCAATAAATAGCAAGCAAGCAATAAATAACAATAAATATGACAAACAGAAAAAACAACAGTAGTTCCATTCCTCTGTTTGCAATTCTTTGAAGGGAGACAACTTTTTGTAGGATAGTTTCTTCTGCAGTATCAATATCACACTGTTTCCTGGAAATGGGATGAAGATGTATTTAGTTTCAAAGATGAGGAAAAAAGCCACCCCTAAAACATACACTGACTAGATCTTGTCTCTCAAAAATAGGAAAATATTTATTCAGCTATCTTTTCTTATTGAGAAGATTCAGTTTTGTTAGTCCATGAGACAATTATGACTTTATACATAGGAATAATGCCTTTGGTTGTAGTAGTATTCATTAAAATTGTGGCAGAAAATCCAGAGACTTCAAATTGAAGCATACCACAAATTTTGGTGAGTTTAAAGTTGGATATCACATGAACACTCTGGTATGAATTTGAGACTGTTCTAAAACCGAGTACTTCACATGTCAGTGTTTTTATATAAGAAAAGAAGGCCAAAAATTTCAGACCAAAATTTGACCAAATATAAATACTCAGAAGACTTGATTCCTTCATAGTGTAAATTTGACCCTGTAACTATTCCCTCTGTGAAAACGGTGTGATGTAACTTGCCTGAACAATGAAATGCTGGAGCATGATAGCTCCTTCTACAGGAGGATTATTTTATCTGTGTTGAAAATACACACAGAAGAATATATCTGCTCTTAAATCAAACACACTGTAACCATTTGCAGATGATGTCCAGATAGGTTACTTCAGATGATTGGCAGACAGAATTTACAGCCAAATCTCTTAGAAACCAGCAATTTATTTTCAGTCCACAGACCTTTGAAACTACTCTTCATGACTCAGATCGTCCGAACATGATTTTTTCAATACACTAAGGGCATTTGATAGTTCAAACTTACAAAGAAGAAATTGGCAATAATGATGCTCTTCAATAGCTCTTTTCAGAAACTCAAAAAAAATGACCCGTAATTGTAGATGAAAAAAATATTGTCATGTCTCAGCAGAATAGCTTTTTTTCAAGTGGAATATGTGCAATAAAAAGCCCTTACATAATTGTCTAGAGCAGTGGTGAAGGGGACAGAGGGAAGTGTGAGGTCCTTCACACAGGTCATGGAGAAATATTTTTAGGTAGGCAAAGAAGGCAGATTTATCTTCTTACTTTGAACAGCAGGAAGCAGTATTAGTGAGGAGAGACCATATGGATGCATGAGCTGATGCAGTTCCACGTGAAAAAGCTGCTCCACAGTTGTTGCCTCCTCACAGAAGTATAGTCTTTGGAAAGCAGAGGTTCTGTACTGTCTCTTATTTAAGCTGGTGTTATACAAGACTAATAACACCAGAAATATAACTAAGTGAAGAGTAGGACAAAATCCTCTTCTGACAGAATTTCTGCAAGAAATGGGTTAGTTTTTGCCTATAAGACTGTTAGGCAATTAAGAGTAACTGGTATTTTAGTTCCAATAGTGAAAAACACTGCAAATAAGTTCTGAGTATATTGATTAATCAGTGAACAAGTACATAGAGTGACACACTTTCCTCCACTAGAATGTAAATGGTCTTTCATTTGTTTTTTGATTAAGTTGTAGAGGTTAGATTCCCAGAAGGACAACTGCACCTTGAAGCCCATCAAGCTTGTCCTTTTGATACTGGACCCAAAATTTCATGCAATTCCTTCCTAGATGACTGACTAAACAGTCCCCTTGAATAGCTAGATCTCCTTCCCCAAAAAACGCAGGCCAAAATTTCCTTTGTTAAGTTGCTGTCTATCAGGAGAGAAGGTAAAGATTACACTTCCTACAATTTCAAACAATAAAACTCCTGGAGGATATTTTGATGCCTTGTGAGGCTACCTGGAACAGTGGCCAGACAGTGTTAAAGGAATAAAGTAGGTATTTATTAAAAAGGCCTTCAAATGATACACCTTGGGCAGTACAAGAGCCTGGCCGAGGCTACACCCAAGATGGACCAAAGCTGGAGTCACGAGTTTTCACACTTTTATGTTTTGGTGCATTTACATATTGGGGTTAATTGTCCAGTTACAGCTTCAGGTTATGAAGTTCCATCCTCCCAGATTGCTCTCCTCAACTCTCTGTTGTTTATAGTTTTTGGGCCCAAAGCTACAACAGTGTCCTTGGTTCTCAGGCTGGAAAGGGATTGTCTAAAAAAACTTTTGTCTCTCCTGTGAGGAGAACGTGGCAACACTTTATATGAAGGTCAGTTATATACTAATGCAGTACAGAATCTGGAAAATATAAAAGCTAAAACTTTAGACATCAATTTGAAAACTCCTATTCTGTTTAAGTGCTGAACAATGAATAACTAACATATGCCTAAGCGCTATACTTTTCTCCTCTTGACACCTTGGAGGTGTTCAGAATGGTAGGGTTTTTTTTCAGAGCACATAGAACAAAAAATAAGAGAAATCATAGCCTTAAAGAATGCAGGTAGAGTAGAAAATTTGGCAGAATAGGGAACACTGAATTTTGAATGAGAATGCATGTCTGAATTTTGAACTAGAATTCATGTCTCCCACTTCCTAAGCAAGCAATGTAACCAGATGGTTCTCATAGAAGTGGTGAGAATGAAACCTGTATATTTAAAAAGAAGAACCTTTTTTCATTGCTTAGAAGGAAATACAGGACTGAGGACTGATTCAATTTATACTGCAGGTATCATGAGATCTGATTCCAAGAAAAAGAAAACTCTGAGTATTTAGAGACAACAGCCCAGAAAAAGAAGAAGCACAAAACTTTTTTTACCAGCAAACTGCAGAGATTAGACTGGTGTTAAATGAAATCACTTCCTCAGTTCCAGTCCAGGATCCACAAATTTGTTCATGCACTTTTTTACAATCAGGTGTGAGCTGACTTCACTTATCCTATGAACTTACCTTCCTTCATCCTGAAAATTGTGCATATTTACCACCTTAGTGATATTCTCATATTTAAATCACAGAGGTCTATTAGCATAGGAGAGTGTGTTAGTACAGCCTCTTCCTCACACCCATTTTGATCAGAGCACTGGCAAAGTCTCTGCCTGCAAGTAATCTAAGAGACCTGGACCTTTGTTTTCACGCTCTAAATGTTCTGATAACCACATTAGAACCAGAGGTAAACAGAGAGCTGATTGCTAACAGTAAAACAGTGTAAAGAGTAGACACAGGTGAGTTCTGTTTTACAAATATTTGTAGTTAATTATTTATGAAGAAGGGTCAAATTCATATTAAAACTAAATGACAAAAATTTAATGATGAGAAAACTGAAATAATATTTAGAAAGCTAAAGGAGAAGATACCATTAACATTTCTTAGACATGTGATGTCCATCTAAATGTAGGAGCTTGTCTTAGAGTTATATAAAAGTAATTTTCCCAAACTGGAACCTCTGATCTAGGCAAAGTTTTTATTTGTAACACATACATACTAACAGACCAGACGTAAAAGGTATTTCTAATATATTAAAAAATGTCAGCATAAATCCCAAAGAAACTATGAACAGCATTCTCCAAGGAATTATTTCAGTCATTAATATGAGAAGGAATTAGCTCCTTATTAATTGTCACTGGTTCCAAGAGAAATACTTTTCTGCCTTGACTTTACACGCAATAATCTACTTAATGTTTATGACCTTTCTTCCTTCCAAAAGCAGATAAATTATAAAAGTAGCTTATTCCTCAACACATTAAAGGTATCTCTTCTGGTGAATAATTTTTTCAGTCTCCTGCTTAGTCCCCAGTTAATCATTGCTTTAAACCTGTGTGATTGTAGTCTAAAAACTGTAACTAAAAATGCCATCTTGGTTACTCTCCAATGTTAAAACTCCACCTGTGACATTGTGCAATGATTTACAATATCCTTAAATACTACAAAGACTACCAAGAGTTGATGCAACTTTGAAAGGAAAAAAGGGGGAGGAGAGAAGTGCTTTATTGAATACCAAAGTTATCTTGATAAATGGGGAGATTGGTCTGAAATTAATAAGAAATTCAATAGACACAAGTGCAGAGTACTACACTTGGGGCTTGTCTACACAAACAGATTAATACAGCAAACTAAAGCATGAATTTACAGTACACTTGCTGCTGCATACTAACTTCTCATGCTGACACCTCACTAAGCAGTAAGTATAGCTCTCTGTGATGTCTTCTACTTCACATTTTGCACAGGCACAACATTAGTGCAGGCTACAAGTATCCACAGGGGGATCTGGCATGGAGAAGCTAGTGTGTTGTAAATTTATACCCTATCTTACTGAAATTTGGTAGTTTAAATTCTACCATAGGCAGAAAAAATATTGAATGCACAAATAGAAAATGTGGAATTACAGGTAAGACAACATTACTGCATAAGCAGGTTGTAGTCAGCATAACCAGCATAGCCAATGATAACTATGATGTTATTATTACATAGAACACTGTTCCAAGTACATAGAAAGAAACAGAAGAAAGTTATTCACATTCTGCTTTTCTCACTGTTGGCAAGACATAAGCCAGAACAGTCTGTTTTCTCTGGAGTTTCACTTTAAAGGGTAGGCAGGTTTTAGAGTAGTCAGAAGAATGCAGTCAACATGCTACAAGGTCCAAGACTGTTAAATCCAGAAAAACTATGACTGATAGCTGAGTATGGTAAAAGTCTTCAAAGACATAAACGAGTGCCATAAGATAACTCCCTGTGCTTTTTTCCCCAGTCCAAGAAGACTTGGAAGGAAATAATTGTTTCATTTGCAATTGTGATGTTCCATACCAGGAGTTTGGAAGTGTTGATGTATACCATCCTGAGACATACAAGATTAGTGCAACAGTAGAAACAAGAGTAAGTGGGTCATTACTCTCGTTTCCAACATCATGACTTGTTCTAGGAGTGAGTGCAAGAACAGCAGTAAGAAAGAGGAAGACTTCAAGATCAACTTTCTTTTAAGAAAGGGTACAAGAACATACAGTTTGAGAACTACTGAGTTTGGAGACAATTTACATAGAAAAAAACAAGTAATTAAGCACACTGGAGTGTCCTAAAAACTATTCACAGACAAACATCTTTCCATGTGGTTTAAACATTCTTGAACCTTTCTCTGGGCAGGAGCTCAAAAGCAAACAGCTTTGCAACTGCCTTCCATTTCTTTTTAAACCTATAGCAGCCATGCTAAAATGTAGACTTCTAGTAGTGTATACTTGCCCCAAATATATCCTTTGCAATAGTTATGGAGTGACAGCATATATTGAGTGAAGCCTGACAACAAGTTAATGGGACTCTATCATCATATCTTCATATCTGACCATTTACCACCCATTTTTCAGTTTCTCATCTAACTTATCTTCCTCATCTTTGCTAAACGTAAAAAAATACTTCTCATCACTGAAAAGAGACATAAATATGTTAATTACAATATATGCAACTTAGACTTATATGTGTTCTTTTATTATTCATTTGCATTTGCTTACTTAACCGTCCTTCTATGTGCTTCTTAGTTATCCAAATCTAATTTTCATTATTGAATGTGTTCTGTGCTGAATTTACAGCTTGCCTGTCATAACAGATTTAACCCATGATATATTAGGACTCAGCTAACCTACAAAATAAACTTTTGAGTTGGCTGCATTTCACTTCCACAAAGATGGCACATGGAAATGATCTTAAACTGGGAAACCATAAATCAGTACCTGCTAGAAAAAGAATGAAGAGTAAATTTAAAATATGCCAACTGGATAAGCTAAATGTTCTAGAAATGTACAAATTCAAAAGGTCTAAGGGGAGATCTACTAAAAAAACTACCAAACAGTTGCAGAAAGTTAGTTGCTTTCTCTTGGCAACTAGCGATCAGATGGTCTAAGTCATGCAAGAGTAGTAAAAGGAATCCAGTGTAAAGCCTTTTTAAAATAATGTTAATAATATCTGGGGGAGAATAAAACAAATTACAGGAACAGAATAAGCCTACAGACTACAATTGTATAGTAGCCCTCTACCTAGAAAGAAACAGGAAACTAAATGGAAATGGTATTTCCTAGGAATGATATGGATTTTTGTTACAGGTTTGTTCTACCACCAAGCTAATCACTTTGCCTTTAGTGAGATTTAGACACAGGCAACAACTTTTTTCACATTAGTTACCAGCCCTATGAATAAAGTAATAAAGAAAATGTAATTATGTATTCCATCCCTTCCTATGTGTAAACACATCAGTGAGCAGTACTCACACCTGATCTGAAGCAGACAAATGGACTTCAAATCACAGAAAGAAAAAACACGCCAAACAGGGAAGAAGGCAGACCAGAAATCAATCAGAAAAGGACAATAAAATATTTCCTATCTTTATGACAGCATGACTTTATCACAGCAGTTAGCTGGAAGCCTAAGTAATGTGCTAATGAAGTTCATAAGCAATTCTTACATCTGTGAGGTTAGAAATGTATTAAAAATGGGTCTAAAGAGGTAGACTTGCATAAAGTAATGGCAAAGAAAAATAGCCATGAATACATCTGAAGACTGCTACTTCAAAACTCAAATGAGAAGGAACACTGGAAAGCAGTATAATTAAGAGTTGTTTCGAAGAGAAATAATACAGTGGAGAGCTCATTAGCAGTAAATTTTTTGCAGTTTGGGACCTGAGAGAAACCACTGTAACTATGGATATGAAGGAATTCATTAGAGAAAGGTGATGAGACCCTTTATCATTGGAATTCCATGTAAAATATTGCAGTCATTTTGTAGTCTTTAACTGCATTAGAGACTGATGAAATGGGAGTTCTTCTGAAAAGACCAACACAGTTCTTTTGGAGTGGGTAATTAAAAGCAACTTTAGGTAATACTTGTGCAATTAGAAAAAGAAAGTAAATTGGGAAAATTTGTGTGACTCCCATGAATAAATGAAAGAGATGCTTTTACCTCAGTAGGAGGAAAAGCCTTCTTTTGGGAGAGTAAATTCAGTAACAGCACAGTCTGCAGGGTAAAAGGTAGAAACATGTTCAACCTTTGTACAATAGTACAAGAAGTTTTAGAAAACAAAACCTCACTGAAAAATAGATTACTTGCTAAAACATTTCTCAGAGTAATAGCTTTGTTTAAAGAAATTGTAAGTCTCTGATAAGCAGAGGAGATATTATAATTCCATAAAATGGGATGGTACTGGAAAGTATTGGTGAGCTCTTGAGAAAAATACAATTTTTTCCAGAGAAAAAAACAGTTCAAAGTTTGTGAGTATTACTCTTGTTTTCTGAAGGGCTACAGCTAACTAACTGAAGTTCATCAGCTAAAGGTTTCAGAAATTTTTTCTCAAGTCATGGAAGATTCATTTGGGAATTCATTTGATACACAAACTTTTTTGTTAGTGTCTGTCCACCTTATTTACTGGACATTACCTGCAGGTCATTAGCAAAACAAAGACTGGGGCACCTAATGCCATACACCTATATATCAGTTTGTTTCATAGAGTTTATGAGTGAACTCCACACTTAGAGTGTTAAAGTGAATCATGGCTAAATAAATGCATTTCTTATGCCTCCAGATTTACAAATATGCAAACACAAAATGAGAAAAAGACAAACACAACAAAATTAGCATACAATGAACTCGAGATCCCCACGGTCCCTGCCATCCAAGTTCTATTATTATTTATTCACTGTCAGCAATCACAGTTCTGGATTCCACATGTAGCCAGTTGAAAGGAGTTCAGAGTATTTGTCTCTGGAAGGAGCATATTCATAAATATGTCATAATAAATGTAACAATTATAGCTATTGGATACTGGAAGAATTAATATTACTTTTTTTTATTTACACTCCATAAGTGATCTCATTTTTTCTTAGGTTACCTGTTTCTAAGTAGGCTTTTTCATCTCGCTCTAGATTTTCTGTGACCTAGATGAGGAACTAAAGGTCACATGTAATTTATGCCTTTGCCAAGTCTGGTTTCATTTTTTTGCTGAAATGAACAGATCTGCAAGTACATTGGGCTTTCCCATAAACTCAGTAGCCCTTTCATGAAATTGTGACTCACTTTTTGAAATGGTTAAATGCCACACCTTCACTGATGTGTATGAATGCCTTTGAACTTATCAATTTTCTTTTGGTGCCTCCAATTTCTTATTAACAACAGGCAGAAGTCCATTTTACACACCACTTAAGCCTTCCCTCATAGCAATAACCATACCTGATACATAACTGGGGTACAGTTTGAACTAGGAATAAATCCCAAACTTGCTCCATCTTCTTAAATTCCTCCTTGGACAATGAGACCATAACTCTCTTAGAATTAAAGCTCGAGTGAGTCATTGTTTTGCTCATGATCTAAAAAACCTACAAAAAACTACATTTCCTTCTTTATCCCAAAGGCAAACTAAGATAAAGAATTCAAAATTATGTATATCATACACAGGACACCAGTCCTAGCTCAAGCAGAGATTCACTAACTGTGTCCCTCAAACGGAATTCAAAAATTGTATAGATATTTTCCAATGAGAAAATACTCCTGTACAAAACAAAGTAATCTGCTTTCTAGTTTGGGTACATTAACTAATTGTATCTATTGTATCTTTTTAAATAACAGTTTATTTTTAATGAGCGCTCCTCTCACAAGCAGCAAGAAGTGTTAACCATATCCATAGAGATATATATTGACAAATTGATCCAGAAAATTATTTAATCTTCCAATTTTATCATAATTTTAGTAAGATACTGACCATTAAAAAAATATTTTTTTATTATAAAATATTCTTCCACTGTCAAAATACTTTTGAAAATAGTATTTTTATTCATAAATTAAAGAGGAAACTTTAACTAATCAGAAGGGCCAAGAGTGCTTGTATTTAATTGATTTATGTATGAGATTTTAAAAATACTTCTTTCTTGGGAACTGTATATATCTAACAAAAATCATAAACAGTATGTTTCAAATTTACAAGTACCTGGTTCACAAGAACTCTGCAGTACACTGTCTTGAAAATTAGGAGTTCTTGGCATCAAAACCATTCCAAAATAGGTATATACGACATATATTATGCAGTTCCTAGCACAGCAGATCCTTGATGCAGCCATTTGAAGTCTCTGGCAGTCCTAAGACATGCAGTTAAGTACAAATCACTAGAGAATCACTTCTTCTTGTACTAGATGCAGTCAAATACAATTTTACTACCTCTGGCACAGAAGGACATAGAAGGACCCACAAGATGCCAAGACTGAGGTTCATTGTATTCTGTTGAAAAACAATTCTTTAGATCAGTTGTCTACACTTTAGGCTGGTTTTACTGTAAGCTTAGCAGATATTTTTTAATCCATTTTCCTCCACAATTCTCTAACACATAATTTTCAGAGTAGTTTATGATATTCTATTAGAATTGCAATTTACAACACAGTGTTCTGAACTCATGAGGACGTCATGATTTAATCATGGTTAAACTGCCCTCTGACCAAATCACTTGAATAGTATTATTTAAATTTCTGTGCTAACGTGTATCAGAACACTACCAGACTTTCATTCCTCTCTCCTTTAAATGGAGGTTGAATGTTTCTGATTTTACTGTAAGTTACTACAATAATTTTCAACAGTTTCTGACATCATTACTTTAAGGGCAAACATTGAAAACCAATGTTTGTGTAAAGATGATATTATTAGTTTGCTTACTATCTGTGTAAGAGGAAAAAGGGAGAAAGGGATAAAATTTTACAACTGATTTCGTAAGGAGAGAAGATACTATATTTTCTGTCCCATGCTGAAATATTTTGAAAAAAATTAACAAGTGAAAGCCTTACAGGTTTCCACCACTGTTTAGAACTTTGATCAGTGATTTTTGCAGGCTTTTCTGCAAACCACCCATTTCCTATATCTTGGATTCCTTTTTTCAAAACCACAGGAACTGACACAGAAATAATATCACTGATCCATGCAAGGCAATTTTAATATACTGACACTTGCTTAAGTGCATGATCCATGTATTTTTCCACCAGAAATAATAATTTCCATTAAAATATCTCTATCTGTGTTTTCTCTATGAAGTGAAATAAGAGCCAAAGCATAATTTAAAAGTTTTTTTTAAAAAAAAGTGAATAGAAACAGTCTCTTCACTTTTTAAAAATAAGTAACTTAATCTTCTTTAATCCTAAAAATATACCTTTAGAGATATACATCTTTATTACTTCTATAATTAATGAGTTATAGTGTGACAACATTTTCCTGGCCTAGCACTCCATTAAGGCATTGTTCATGTGCAAGACCCAGACACTCATACATACATTGTTTAACTGACTTAACACATTCATGTTCATTAAAATCCTTTTTCAAATGACAGAACCAAAAACATTCTTTAACAAAGTTAGCAAACACAAAATATTTCCCAAATAGATTGAATGAAATGCAATGAACTAGCACCTAAGTAATACATTATCTATTCTGATATTAGATCACTGTTTCACAACTCAATCACCAAAAGAACTCTTTCAAGTTCAAACTCAACAATGAAGAAGAATAGCTTATGATGAATAGCAAATCCTTCAAAGGCTTTAGACTAATTAATAGTATGAATGACTGTGACCAGAGGCAGATAAAATACCAACAACCACAATTAGTAGGGTCAAAACCATTGCATGATGAGTAATTCCTCTTTGTATGGATGTTACCTGAAAAGTGGACAAATATTTATATATGAACAGAATGTATATATTTCACATATTTTTATGGGAAGTTTTAAAAAATATAGAAAATAATGAAACTATACCAGCAATAGTATTTCACATCCATTTTCCAGGAATATAAACAAACCATATAATGCTCAGTTGTTGTACAGGTTGCTAAGATTGTTAATTGAATTTAACACTGGAGTTCTACATACTATTAAATGGAAATTTATACTGAAATCAATAGAAAAATTCCCATTGATTTAATAGATCCAAGATCTAACTATTGGCAGCAACACAAATTACTTTATGGTTTATATTCACAGCAATTACTTTTCATAGAGCACAAGGGGTACCAGTTTAATCATAATCCCTGTCAGAGGAAAAAAAGTTTTGTGTGTCGGCATATTCCTAAATGAGATCAGAATATGAACTACAGGGCTTGGAAAATGTCTTTCTCCAAATCTGCACATGGTCTGGGGTCACAATTTTATCCTGGGAGATGTCATACATAATGAAGAAATTCCCACAGACATATCTATTCAAAGAAGCCAAAGTAATAATAATATGACAGTCTCCTCTCCTACTGGTACACCAGTGGGAAAACATTTACTTTCAATAATGTTATCCATTTACTTTGCTCCATTCTCATTTAACTGCACATTTCAGCAAGAGAAGTCCTCAACCGGTAGTTGTTTTGAGCTTTACAGCTCTTGAAACAAAAGTGGAGAGTTTATTGGGATTTTGGAGAGGCTGTTCATAATGCTGCACCTAGTTGGAAGCTGACCCATATTTGCACTTGCAGCTGTGACCCAAGAAGGGGAAAGAAAACATTTCCAGGAATGATAATTCCGAAAGATATTATATGAAATACGGAATTCATCTTTGGGCAGTCTTCTTTTAGGCATGGACTTCTTACAGTTGCTGGTTTTCTGGATGTTAGGGGTAAAGTATGCCACTATCCACAAAATATATATATATATATAAAAGCTATGAGCTTTTTCTTACAGGAAGAAAATTCCCTAGTACCATAAAAAGGGATCTCTTCTTTCCATAGAGATCAGTACCTCACAGGAGGCTAGAATTAAGGCAATGACAGGCCTTTATACACAGAGAGTGGCTCTATGTTTTCCCACTTCTTAATTATAATGACTCATTTTAAACAAAGCCCTGCGCCTGTAATTTCTTATCAGAGTGTGGGCTTCTGCTTGAACTAGCAAGACCTTCAGTAATAAGATCTCCTTGCTAGGAAAAGGGCCCAAGAAAGTTTTGTGTATTCAACATATATCTGTATTTGCGCACACTCACACACACATGTACTTATACACACACAAATATGCACACACACAAATTCATAAATAGATGTCTACATATGTACATATGCAAAGAGACAATACTGAAAATCATGTTAGACTTGAAGTATTACCCGCTTGTCAGAACTATTTAAACTACTATCTACACAGTACATATTGAAACTCAACTTTAAGATTTTTTTATTTTTATGTACAGTCCATTTTTTTTTTCCTCTGGAAATAAAATATCTAAATACAGACAGACTGTAATGTTGTATATGTATAGCTTTCAACAATACTTTAGCTGAGTAAATGCTTTGTACATAGTTCTGTCTTTTAATGGAGTTTACAGCTACATTGATAAAATGGATTCCTCATTTCCTTGATTGTTTTAACCAATAACAAGCAGAGAGACAATTACAAGTTAATATTAATAAGCAGCTCAAATAACACTGGTTAAATTATGTACAATACAAACCATTCATACAAATGAAGACTAGGATATTGAATTTGTTACAATATTTTGTAATAAAGATAAGACATCCACTTATAACTTACATGTTCTCCGCCAGGCATTTTCCTTCTTAGAGATCAATTCCAGTTTCTAAGTAGTTTAGCTGGCCTAAACTCAAACAAGTTTTAAGAATCAGAGCTTAAAGAGTCAGAGAAACATTAAACCAGAATGTCTGCTCACATGTAAATTCCAAATGTTTGCCCATCTTTACTAGAAACAGGCTTGCTCCATGGAAAAAGAGCCACCAACACCACCTTGAATGTGCCTACTGTGTGCTGGGAAAAGTCATGACACTTTGCTGTGTTCATATAATATGGAATACTGAACTCTAAACACATTTTTTTTTCCCATTTTAACAAGTATTTATTCCTACAGTATTATTTACCAGTACAGCTACTCCAAGCAGTAGAATGCATGAGTGGGGATTATTGATTGGCATGTACTCAAAGGACTTTCACGGAGATTTCCATAACAGTCTGCGTTAGAAACCTTGTACTGTCTAGTTAATCCATTTTGCTTGATGATAGGTTATGCTGAATCCTTAGATATCAGACAATGAAAGATTTCTTAACAGGAATCTCAATAATGTGTGCTGAAAGGTATGTGTGTGTGTGCCTCTGCGTATGTGTATGGGTTTATTTCAAATCCACAGTGATTTGAATCCACACCTAGATTGATACATGGAGCTGACTGGACAAAAATAACATTAGATTGTTTTCCACTACATATTTGCAGCCATTTGACATCATCAGCAGCAGGTAGACACATTCCAGGCAATAAATGTGGCCTTCCTCCTTGAGGTTACAGCCCTGTCATTCGAACTCTTTTATTCCCCAGGCTTCAGTCTCAGACACAAGTTGGTCCTCACCCTGAAGGGAAGTAGGGCGTGTCACTGTGGTAGTTGTAATCAGGACACACCTTCTGTACTAGTTTATAATCTGTACTATAAAATGAAATGTAAATACAGATTACTTTAAAGGGCTTGGAGCAGAGCCATGAAACGTGGCTCTGGGTCTGCTCCTGATAACAGGTTTTTGAAGGGTCATAGTTGCAGAGTGTATTCTTGGTAGCCTTGTCAACCTTTTCATACTCGATTCGACAGTTAAAGGACTTGGAATCTTTGGCATCAATCACTGTCTGTTGTGCCAAGTCAAATTCCACTATTTTTGTAGGGGGCACTAGGCTCACAGATACATTCCCTTGACCAGTGGAGTTATGCCTGAAGTAAACACTAAACGTCCCATTGCCATGGTCAACGATTTTCCCTGTTATTAACAGATTTAGCTTCACAGTCTTGATGTTGGAATGAAAATCTCCCCAGCCAAACATTTTCTTAAATTTCCCAGTCTTGACGATGGGCCGTCTCTTTGCTCTGGGCCGAGGCTCTTGCAGATCTGTGGAGTTCCTCAGCCAGTCCCAGAGATCTTGCTCAGAATAAGTTTCTGGGGCATCATATCGCAGGTCCAAATCTGTATCATTTTCCTTTCCACGAAAAGTCTGTGACAGCAGTCGGCTGATGGACAAGTCTTTGCTACTTTCCGTCCATATGTGCTTTAGTGTGGATTTGGAGCTTCCTGATTTTAGAAGTTCTGTTTTTCCTCCATTTGTTAAGTTTGCACAGGTAACCTGAAAAAGAAAGGGAAGAAAAAAAAAATATATTGAGATACGTGATACAAACCCCATCATTCCTACCTGAGACCAAAACAACCAGATTTCCTAATCATAGAGAAATTTTTTTTGAGAAATTAAATTAGAACTCTATACTCAGTAAATCAAAAGAGAAATGTCCGTTTTCCTCCACTTTCCAAGTAGCTATTATTCAGTTCTCTTTTGCCAGTTTTTTTTAATTTGCCTTCAGATTAAATCACAGATATTCACATTATTCTTCTGTTATGATGTTTGCCAGTGATGAGTGTGTGATGAATTACTACAAAAACTGAGGTACACACTTGTCATTCTTCAGGCTGTATATGGCATCTCAGAGTGAAGTGTTCTTGCTTGAATGTTCACTCTGCAAAGCTGCTGTGTCTTCCACCATCAGAGACCCATTCATTTCTTTTTGCTGCCCCTGGCATCCACTGTCAGGGTGCTGTCTTGGTGGTGCCAGCCTGACCATGCTTGGAGTCCATGTCATTAGGAATCTAATAATAATAATACAATTTCCCTACTCCTTTTATGAATGCTCATTGGTCTATATTCTTGACTTGGACCTTCAGTCACAAGTACAGTATAAATAACAGAATAATGAAAATTTTAATGAGTTTTGAGTCGACAGCTGTACATTCAGTGTACTCCACATCAGCTAATGCAGGAGGAGTCACAGCCTTTTCTAATAATCCCTTACAGACCAACTACAGATTTGCCTTGTATCTAGTATGACAAGCATTTCTCCTTCCTCTCTTCACTTCTTTTTTCACCATTTTCTCCCCAAATTAAATAGTGATCTGTGTGAGACACAAAACATTTTGTATATTTGCAATAAATAAAAATATAGAGGCACCAATTTAAAAGCAGCAATAAAAAATTTCCTGCAAAATCACATTTAAAAGAACAGAAAATCCTACACCAAGTTCCTACGAAATCATATATTTCAGACACAGCTTTTCACAAAATTTACTGTCAGAGCAATTTGTCTTATTTATATTTTTTCTCTTTGCTTTAATTGAGTGGAAAACAGAGAACAGATGCAGGCTCACAGCTGTCTAACATGCAGCGCTGGCAGAGAGCTCTGACAGAGCGTACCTGGGAGGGCAGGAATTCATGCAGGGTGGATGGAAAGGGACTGACAACACATGTAGTCCCATTCCCCCTAAAATGTGCACCAAACACACTGCCCAATTTTTTAACATTTTCACTGCTCTGAAGAGGCCATGACATTTCTTATTTCCCTTTTCACGGCTACGTATGAGATTCCAAATATGCCTGTTTTATTCCCCTGTGTTCTGGCACTGATTTATGTGCTTCTATCATACTTGCAGTTATATCTTTCTCTTCACTTAAAAATGAATTAAGTGCATTCCATACCCAGGAAACCCATTGGAAACCAGATAGTATTTAAATCATGTCCCCTCCCTACTGGTACAACTGGAGGTATATGTCACGGAGGATATCTATCACAGCATGGCCTTTTCATTTCTTAACAATCACGAAATTGAAACACACTTTCATTAAGTTCAGTAGTTTTTCAAGGTCATTTGAAGGCACATACATAAAATCAGTCTTAATACACTGATCAGACAGGAGATATGCCCCCAGCCTTTTACAGCAAATAAATAGGTAAATAAATCTGTTGTATCCTTCACTATACCTCCCCAATCCATTTCATGTGGGGCCAGTAAGAATAATAGATAAAATATGGATTTAATTCAGGATTTTGCCAGAGACAATTTCCCCCTCTTTTGAATGGACAGAAGGATTAAAACACAGACTATCATTTTGATAGCCAGTTCATAGCTGCATCTTAGCAATAACACAGTAGGCCAGGAGAGAAGCTGTAATAAAATGCACTGATGGTGCACTGGTTAATGAAGCAGCAATGAAGATGTCACAGGGAGAGAGAAAGAGATTCAGAATATATTTTTTTTCTATGGCAGATGGGGAAGGAGGGCAAATAAGAAAAGAAATGTGGTTAAAAGGAAAAATGTGCCTGTCTAGAATGAATCTGTCAACCTACAATGAATCTAAGCAGTTAGCTATCAGAGCTAGCAATCAGCAATCTGTAGGTAGGATACAGACTGCTTACCACTCTAATTTTCTTTGCTTACTGTTTGTTTTTCCTTTGTTTTGCTTTCTGTGTCTAATGATTTACATTTCATAGGATTAGACTACCAGTTCCATGTAACAATATGTAAGAGAATAAAAACCTTTAAAATAGGTCTCTCTTTTTTTTCAGGTATGTGAAACAGAAGACTCAGGAAAGGGAGGAGTTATTTTCTGAAGTGATTGATGACTGATCTAATACATGTTTTTTTGAAAGCCAGCATATTTCATGGAAATGGATGATTTAGGCTACATGCATTCTATACTGCTTCATGCCCAATCTAACAGATACAACTGATTCTTACTGTCATCGATTTTGTAATACCTGAAAGATTTCTGGCTGTGCAGTTAGCCCTGAGACCTCTGTTTGTGATTTTCAGTGTGGGTAACTGGTTGCATTCATGAGTATAGGCCTGAACCTGCCCTTCCTAGTCAAGAGTCTGTGTGAGTGCTTAAAAAACAGCCCACAAGCATAATAAAAAACTCTAGAATTCATTGTGCTTCACTAACATTTTCCATCCAAGTGTTTTTTCATATACTGCTAGTATACTAAAGGCTATAGAAAGTATCCTCAGAGACTCACACACCCAACAATACAGAGCATTGCTGTGTAATAGAATTTCTGCAAATGCAGCAGTTCTTTCACATTAACTGATTCAGTTTTCTTCACTCTCTGCTCTTCCCAAACACAAGGTTTCAGTAATACAAGAAAGAGCACGCAAAAGCATGAGGTTTTGCACTTATTATTGTGAAATTGAAACATAGACCTATTTTAGGGGTGGCATGGAAAACAAGACAATTTAAAGTGGAAAATAAAGCATGGACCAGCCTAAATTCTATGGGTTTTTTTGTCCTCTTCCTTGAGGATATCTGCATATAATTCAGAAACTTGTATAATCTTCTGTATTAGTTAGTTCACTATAATCAATTTTTCCTTCTTTTCCATAGCCAAGTGTCACTCCTAGATGAAACATTGAAAAGTTTGGCCCAATTTTAATGGCTCTGTCTAGAGTCCATTTTCTTCATAGTAACTCATATGGTGTTTTAGACTTTTGACCCAAATGCTGGTAACACACTAATGTTCTAGCTCTGGCTGAAAAACATACAGCACTGTGGGCTTCTCCATTTCTCTCTCAGCCCCTCAAGTGAATAGACTGGGGAAGTGCACAGTGGATTGAGAACAGACACAACTGAGCAGAGAACTTGAATTTAGCAGAGATATTCCATAATATGTAGCATCATGCTTAGCAATTAAAAGGAAGAGTGGGGGCTTTAGAGGGGGAAGTTATATTTTGTTCAGGAAACGACTGGTCATCATTCTACCCACTGGAGTTGTTTGGGTGTTGAGAGTTGCCTTTGCATTACTTGTTCTGGTTTTTTTTTTTTTTCTTTTCTTTCTTCTACTATTTATCCTTCAGTTATTAAACTTTCCCTTATCTTGACTCTTGAGTTTTCTTGCTTTTATTCTTCTGTTCCTCTTCTCCATTCCACTGGGGAAAGGGGGAAAGTAAACAGAGAACTGTGCTTAGCTGCTTACCAGTGTTAAGCCAAAACACCACTGCAGTGCAATAAATCAGTGTTGCAAAAGGGCTGAGTAGGGGGATTTCCTTCATGGCTGCATAGCCAGAAATGGTTCAAAATGATGGTGGCAGAAATGTTTGTATAGAAAAACAGAAAGGAGCAAAAAAAATATTAAAGTGCTTACCTAGTGCTACAAGTGTCATTGGAAAAAGCACTTATTAAGCATGGCAGACTGATATTTGGTTCTGGTCTTGTACTTTTGCTGGAAAGCATGGATTTCCACTACTTAGTAAAGTCTACTGATGTCAAAAAGGCACTAGGAGTTTTACTACTGCCTGGCAACTTTTTTCCAACAAACACTGACAAATTGTTCTTCCATTTCTTCTTCTTTGAAGAAGGAAAGACAGTGTGTGGTTTCATTAGGCAAAATATCTGAAAGGATCATTAAAAAGACACAGGAACTGATCTGTAACTAATTTTTCTAATCTACTAAAATGGAGTACTCCATTCATTTTCTATCCTATATTTTGAGGATGATGATTTTTTTTTTTAATTTTTAACTTTAGTAAGCTTATTTTAATTAATATATGTAATTATTTTAGGACTTCTTAAAGGATAGGCAGTTTATTTGTCTCAGAAATTTTGGAGTTGTCTTTCAAGACACTGAAATTTCAATTCACTCAGCCATGAATGCTTTGCCAAGTCAAACCTTAACATTTGGAGCAGAGAAAATGAAGTTGAAAGGAATTTCAGGAAACCATGAAAGCCTCAAGTGGTGATTTAGGTGCTCTTCTCAGTGTAAAACCAACCATAGGTATATTAACATTAATTAAAGAATTTTGAGACTTTTTAAAAATAATAATTCAAAAAGGTATAGACCGCACCTTGATTTCTCATTCTTTTCCTTTTATTCTAGATCTACTACACTTCCTTAACTATAATTACAGCACTGGTTTAGAAATTATGCATTTATTCCTCTGAATATTTGACTACTTGAGAGTAAATGAAAATGCAAACAATCTAATACTCAAGGTGGAAAATCTCTCTCTTCAGGTAAATAACTAATCAAAAACCAAGAGTGTTTTTATTGGCATAGCACTGTAAGAATTTGGCAGCACTGTGTTTGCAAATGCAGAATTTTCTTTCCTCGGTAAGATATCTCAGGTACAACATATGCTGGAGAGTATTGATGGACATTACAATAAACTGGACCATTATCAAGGCAGGGCAGTGCACAGAAAGTTGTCACTGAATCCAGTGTCCTTATATTCTTATATCCTTTTTATGCAGTGGTTGGAGGGAAAATAGGACCGAGTTCACTCTTCCATTTAGATCCACTTTTCTTCCTGCAGCTGTCTGCACATTGTACAGAGTTACCAGTGGCATGAAAATATTTTATTCAGTGAATAAATGCCAGAAAAGTCAAAGTCAGTATTCTACAGGTACTTGATAATACTCAAAGAAACTGAGACCACAAATTAATGGAGATATGATTGTAATGTCCTTCAGAGTAAAACACACTGAAGGACTTGTACCTGTTAAAATGGACACTTTGGAAAGGAGGACAAACACAGAAAAACACGTACATGGACATTTCACAGAAACAGCTGCTCTGGTTTTAACTTATAAACCTTTTTGCTGCATAACATGAAAAGAATAAGGATGTGTGTTGGTCATTCCAAAAATCTGCAAACTGAGATGAGTCTGACAAACAGAACAGTAGCTGCTATGTGAATGTCATTTGATCTACAATGTCAAATGAGAACCAAAAAATGGCTATGCAGGATCAAACCAAAGACTCATTTGGAAAAATCATCTTGTCTCCAATAGCAACTATAAGAGATGCCTTGAAGGGCAAGACCATGGCAAGTATATTACAGACCCCTAATTTCTTCCCAGCTGTCCAATAATTCTAGTTTCCTCTGCTAGAGATAGTTTCTGTATGTTTTCTGTTTCATCATTTCTCTTTCAATTTTAAGGTATTATACTATCACTTATAAAACTGTGAACTGAAGGACCAAATGAGTTTTCTGTTTCAATAACTCTAAACAGACTGATCTTCTGTGCATTTGTTCACTTTAACCCTTTGTAATTTTTTAACATTCATAAGATACTTCAACAATAAGTTCCACAGCTCAGTTTCCTCTAATGGTTTGTTTTGAACCTGAATCCTGACACCTTCTTTGGAGAACCCTCCAGATGGAAAATTCTATCCAAATTTCCCGTGCTTCTCCTTACTTCTCTTTGCTGCTATATTTTAAGTATTTTTTCCTACAAATACCACTGAGTGGAAGATGTGATGATTCCTAGCTGCATGAGGAATTCTAGCTCACTAGTACATGCCTCAGCTACATCCATGCATAATAGTAAACAGATATTGATCTCTTTTCCAGCCCTAACAGCCTCCTGAATCATGAAAATAATCCTCGTACAGAAGTCATTCTGTACCTATAGCTTTGAATTTCCTTTTTGTCCTTCTCCACTCCCTGTTCTGTCTTTAAAAAGAGGAGACCAGAATGGTACACAGTATTCAAGATGCAGCAGAACCAAGGTCTTGTGTGATGGCAAATACGGCCTTCCATTATTTGTTCAGTCTTTTCTCTCTACTAATTCATAATATTTCATTTGGTTTTTGTCATTAAAGAGCACTGAATTGATTATTGACCATATAAAAAGAAGCATCTGAAGTTTTCAATAATATTTTCTAATCACTTGGGATCATTCATTTAAGCTTAAAAATTATAATTTGTTGTCACACAGAAAACAGGGAATGTAATTTTTTTTTTACCATCTTTAGGTTAAGAAATTTAACTTAACATACACTGTTACTGCAATTTTTGTATAGAACATCCTTAGGAGTCACAAAATTCAGAATACTTTTATTAAGTGTGCTCAGCTCAGCTTTAAATTCTGTATTTGTCTGGTTTTAATCTATGAGCTATAATTCTTGCTTCCAATGGCCCTTGTTAAAACAAAAATGTAGCTACCTGAACTTTTTTCATCTTTCACACAACAGCAGTTATGCAAGACAAGAAGCTGATATAAATTCAGCTGACAACAGCTGATATAAATTCAGGGAAATTTAACATCATTGA
Source organism: Cyanistes caeruleus (assembly GCF_971803275.1). Taxonomy (NCBI): domain Eukaryota; kingdom Metazoa; phylum Chordata; class Aves; order Passeriformes; family Paridae; genus Cyanistes; species Cyanistes caeruleus. The sequence goes on from NC_141701.1 coordinate 126,825,577, forward strand.
AATTACAGTGCCTGATATCTCTTTGAGATCTGACTAATAATCAAAGACTCATTAGAAAATTAGATGAAAACTAGAGATAGATGAGGGTACTAATAAAACAGTAGCAACATGGTTTTGTTTAGTTGTATTATAATTCTTAACAGCTGTTATCATAAAATATTAAGATATTGGAATGGCTGTTCTGCAAAAGAAAAAAAGCTAGCAAAAATTACAATTTTAAAGTGCCTTCTACACAATGTAAGTTGCTGTTATGAATAAACCTGAAAATTAGGTAGTCTCAAATAATTTACAGGAAATGCAAAGATGGTAAAGCACCTTAAGTGCTTGGTTCCAGTAAAAATCCTTAAGAACTAGTTGCATTTCCTCCCTCTTGAATTCCTGGATTGTGAGCTAAAGTGTGACACAGCCACAATCCCTGGTATGGGATTGTGAATATGAATGGTAACAGACGTGAAAAAGCTGGTGGCCTGCCAGCTGTTAGTTCCTGAATTATATCATATTCTTTGCTAGTCCAGTCCATGATCTTGGGTGGGATTCACTGGTTATTCATTCACCTGGAGTTCTAGTTGTACTCCATAATCAAGAGAGAAACAGAATGGATTGTCTCCTCTACCTCCATGAATTATTGATGAACTTTCCAAATTGAATAAATGCTCTTCACCTAGTCACCCAAGAGTAACCAAGAATAATCTGAATTGTGGTGCGTAGCTTGCCCTAGAGAAAATTCTATGGAAAGAACCCAAAGGCTGTAGGCTGGAAGCAGGGCAATAAATGCTTTATAGAAATGACTTCTGAAATTCTCTAGTCCTGCTGAAGTGCACTTCTCCCTATGTATCTGTAAGCATGCTGAAGCTGATGAAGTGATGTGGTACTCGTACAGCAAGGTATGCTCTCTTGCTGTATTGATCCTCCTTTTAGATATAGGAAATTCCCCATCTGGAAGTTTTTTGTAAAAACCAGTGTAGATTTGTACTATTCTGTTATCTTTTGAGTTTGATTTAATCATATAAAAAAATTTCACAAGTATTTAGAATCTGAAAAATTAGTTTTCTTGATCCTGTTTTATTCACTAGTGACTAAAAGAATTGTTTAGCAACCAGGCTCTTAAAAAGTGTTTAGTTAACTAAGACAGATAGGTACTTTAAATCAATCAGACTTAGACTGTAATTACAGAGGCATTTCTTCTAGTAGCAGTGCCCTAATGGATATTTTTCTCTTCCTCCTCTTTTTTTCTCTGCTTCATTCTGCCAGTCCTGCCTTCTCCCCTGTGACAGTCAGTTATATAGAAAGTTTTTCTTTATTCTTTCACAGACTTTCAGAGTGGAAATCAGACCCAGAATTAAACATCCAGGCTCCTTTATCTGCCTGGATAAGACTGGGACCTTTGAACTAAGAGCCATAATCACAGAACCACAACAGGAAGTGATGAAAAGCCAGCCCTACGGTTTGTTCCATCCTTTTCCTGGAAAGCAGGAGTGAAGACAGGCACTGCTGCCACTGTTTTTCAAAGAAGAAAACTCACTGTTTTCTGTCCAAACATGTAGCTTTTAGAGGAGAAAAAAAAAAAAAAAAAAAAAAAAAAGAGAGAAAAAGAAGAAAAAGGAATTATTGTCGTTGTCTATTTCATTTAAGAGTTTGAAAGAATTAGCAAGTCAAAACTGAAGTCCATCTGGTCCTGCACCATGCATTCAACAATGGCTAAATGCTGATTTAATCAAGGAATGCAAAATGAGGGGAAGAATATACTATTTGTACCAGAATATCTTTTTCATTTTCAAGTCTTTTCAGATCAAAGACTTCTTAAGTTGGGGGGGTGGCTATGAATTTATTCATTCTCATTAAGTATCACTTACAAGCACTTGTCTATTTCTGTATGAATCTTCTACCACATGAAACACCCTACCACCTCATCTCTACTTCAGACTCCCAGTTTTCTCATCCTGCTATTTTGAACAAGTCACCTGTTCAGATCAGCTTTATCTGATGCCACCCAAAATCTGGTCCAGCATGACACAATAAAACCTAGCAGGCATTTTTCCTGTGGGATTCAGGAGGAATTTTGGTGCCTGAGGCCAGGCAAAACTGTGAAAGTCTATGGCTGGCACTAGAGGAGCTTCCTGGCTAAAGAAAATAAGGTGTTGTCTCAGTTACAGCTACTTCCAGAACTAGGCAGCTCCGAAGGTATTGTCAAGGAAGAGTGTAAAACTGTAGATTTCAAATACATAGGAAATGCAAGAACTTTTCTCAATCAATTTGAGGGCCAAATTTTCACCCTGCAATAAAGTCAACCGTAAAAATCCTAGAGGAGCAGAAGGATGAAGGTAGTGTGATATTATGTATCTTAATTTCACTCTAGTGCCCAGTTAAAACAGAATGGAAGGTGTTCAGTTTGTAAAATGCCATTTCTCTTTCAGCTTAGAAAATATTATGCTATTACATATAAAAGTCTGTGAACTGAAGGACCAAATGTGTTACAATACCCTGTGAAAATATCCGAATTAGAATTTTACAGCTTTCTGGTTTTTGCCTTAAAAGAACAGAAACTGAGCCCAAGTATTTCTGATGCCAGAGTTGCAAGTGAATGTAGATTTGGAAAAGGATTGAAATATAACTGTATGAAATATCCTATTAACTCTTGCCCTAAGTTTTACATTTTTGGAAATAATTTAAACTAAACTCTTGAAGCCTGCTGTCTATGTTGTCATTACAGATTTTTTACTTCAGTGGATTATGACTTTTGAAAATTCACCCCATCCCCGTTCAGCAGGGGATTAAACTACGATGGAATAAATTAAAGTGGGTTAAAAATGTCTAACAGAGTTTTAAGACCCCTTATTATGCCAGTATCACAGAGTGCTGCTAACTTTGAAATGAAAGTCTAGCTAGGTAAATAAATTTTGACAAGGATCTATTGTTCTTGCTCCACATTCCTGTAAGCCTTCTTTTATTAATATTAGCTTGCCATTTTCTGCATACATGAAGAAAGTAATATTAAATAAAATTAGATTTTATATGAAAGGCCACAGAGCAACATTTTAATCAAAATTTGCACTATAGTTTGCTTTTTGTGTAACACACTGAAGAAAATATCCATTATCATATGAGTAGCCATATCTTTTGAAGAAAGTGAAAAAGACTATTACTTGACATAGCCTGATACTATATAATGGACGAGGCCACTGTGCACTATTAACATACTCCATTAATAGTACTCATTTTCTACATGATGTTTCAAATCATCCAGTGTCCATGTAAAATTTAAATAACATTAAATCCACCCAAATAGTTTATTGCTCCTGTGTCTGATGCTATATTTTTTCCAGAGAAAAACATTAGAATGTTGATACAGCTGAGTCACTTTCCACATAGATATTCATGGGTGCATCCTAGAAATCTGAATTTGAACAAAGATGTCTTTTGGGAACATTTAACTCCGACTGATGTTGGCAGAGTGCACATTGCCACACAAAGGAATTTTATATCTATATGTGATGCTTGTGGGGAAAAAAAAAAAGGGCTCCCACAGGTACAAGAAACTCTATTGCAAAAATATAAATTCCTATCATTAAAATTCCCTGCTCTTCACCATGAGTTATTCATTTATTACAAACATCTAAATACTTCAGGAAAGACATTTTTAAAACATAGAGGGAGCTGTTCCAATGTTCAGAGTTTGGCATATCCCTGTTAACTTTTATGCCTTCATCCCCACGTTATGCCCTTGCTGGATACATGTACTAACTTCTCAGAAGTCTTTTGTGATCTCAAAGAAGGCTTTCTTCTCTTTGAATTTTAACCAGATACAGAAATATACTGCCTTTCTAGCTGTTTTTAATAGGCATTGATTATTCATTTTTTTGGTCAGTGGAAATCACCATTTATTAAAATTAATTTCTGAGAAATTTCTTTAAAGCTGTTTTGGTGAGGAAGGGCAGCATTAAGCAGCTATTCTATTGCAAGTGTATTCAATGAATTTTTATTGAGATTTTCTTGATGGTTTTGTCAAGGTCTGCTAATTCTTACAGGGCTATGCTCAGTAGCAGCATGTGGGCACCAGCTCTTCTAGGCAAGCCAAGTGCTGAACATTGTTTTCCTGGCTATGACATACACAAACATGTTGCAACGTTCCCAAGGTGCAAAGATGTCAAAGAAATACAGATTGGCCTGTTGGAAATCAGGAGACACCACATGTTATACTTACAAGATCCAGGCAAAATTTAGTCTTGATCCAAATCTGAGCAAGGCTCTATCATCAGTGTACATTTGCTCAGTCAGGATACAGAAAAACTAAGTAGCTTCAGTAAAAGTCCCAGCCACACTTGCCTAAAGAGCTGGTCTTTATGTGACTCTGGACACTGCATTACAAGACACGTATTATGCCATTAAGAGGAATAAAGCTTCTGAGTACTGGGAAGGGGATACCATAAACCAATTTCTCTACATCCTATAAACTATTAATATTGAATCTATACAGTGCTTCTTTGTGCTATCACTGAGCTTGCACAGACCTGTTCTAATGTCTATGGTACTTTTCTGAGCTGATCCAAACAGACATTGTCAGAGAATTTACCACAGCCAAATAAAACAGAATATTCAATAGAAAATCAACATTGTCGCTGCCTTATAGTAGTCTTGTATTTTCTCCTGCAATAGTATCACACCTAATTAAAAGTGAAAATTGATAGCCAGCAGGATTAATCAAATTCCATATGCAAATAGCTGGCTCATGAGAGCCATGGTCCAATTGCTAATACTATCACTAAGGTCATTAATTTAAATTGAGACGAGTTAAGAGTCCTTTGGGCATTGACACATAAGTTGAAGGAGGTTATTCATTGCTAAGTTTTTCACACTGTAACAAAAAACTTAGGAATACGTGAATGCTGTTCCAGCATGCCATCTTCCAGGATGAGCAGCACTGTGAACTTGTCTATGGGGGCCATGAGTCTTCTCCTGAGTGTCTCTGATACATTACTTTAAATTCTTATTAAGACGTACTGAAGCAAGTTAAATACAAGACAGTTCAAGGTCTAGTAAACTGACATCTTTGGGATTACTTTATGCCTGCTGTCTTTTGCTAAACACCTTCAAATAACAGAAAGACTTCTATTTTTTTAATCAAGACTTGAGTACCAGTTTCATAAACCCTTCAGAGACTTTCCCAGCCTTCAGCCTTCATAAAAGGTCCAGACATTTCCAATTAGCAAGAAATATTAACTCAGCTCATAAAGAGAAATACTGCAGCACTAGTTATTCTAATGCAAATACAGTGCATTCTCAGCTTACCAGCTCACCTCAAAACGAGTTCCAGTGTCTTGATCTATCACTGCAGTTCTAGACAGGGTGACTAGAAGAAATGTGGTCTTACAGGCAGATTATAATATAGTGCTACACACCTATGAGCTTTCTCCAAATGCTGATGGTGAAAATACTTTAATTGCATAGTAACAAAATGACTGCAGCATAATAAAGTAGTGATGTAATTATATAACTTATCCTACATAAAGAATAAAATCATAACATTTATTGCTCTGACCTTGTATGACAACAACTTCTCAGGTATGTAAAAAAAATTAAATTAGTCTATCAAAACAGGCTTAGACTAAAGTGAAACCTACAAATCTTGGTTGCCAGAAGGTGTTTTCTAAATTTAAAGAGAGCACTGGGGTCTGGAAAATTAAAGTGGAGTCCTTACAAGTTTGGGCTTCATTACTAACTCAAGATCCTGTTTGCCTATTCTTAGAGTACAAAAAATTCAGGTTTCAGGAAAAATCAGACATTATTTGTCTAAAATCTGCACAAGTTAGGAAATGAGATGGCACAAAAAAATAGATAGACAAACACAAATTTTTTCGCATCAAGTTTCAGAAAGCCTTTATCTTTTTTGACTGATACATGGAATCCACTCTGCTTTGAACTCAGACAGTTCTAGGCATCACCACCTTGACCAATACTGAAATATTTGAGCTAATTCGATCTGCATTTCCACTTGTGCAGCCTCCTGCATGAACAAGATTTCAGTAGAGTGATTCAGACAGGAATTAAGTGTTTTGCCTTTCATAGAATAAACATTTCATCAAGGGCGGGTCAAGATCACAGTTACATTCATCTGCCTGCCCAGAAAAAGCAAATAACTTTTTCCAATATCTCATCCTTCTATATCTTTGTGGCTGAGCAGCAGCAAAAAACAATTTAACATTAGCAAGCAAATTTCATTTGTTACCTGCCAAATGCTGATACAAAAGATAACTATGAAAAAGCAATAATATCTTCATTCTAAGGCAGAAGGTAACATGTCTTCGCTATAATATACTTGCTAAATAACATTCAGTGAACTCATAAAAACATTTAATTTAAATATAAATGCTTAGCAGTTCCATTTTTCAGGGAGCAAATGACAGTCCTGCTTGTGTTTCTCTTAAATGTCTTTTCAGAACAGACATCCTTTCATAACCTACAGTTAGTGTTATATATTATTACTATTACTGCAATTCTCACAGACCTCCCAGTGGTCAGGGTTAAGGTGTACTAGAAGCTAAACATATATAGTCACTGACCTAGAAAGATTTCTCACTGAAACACATTTGACAAAGGCTAAGCTAAAAGATGAAATATTAGTGATGTCTTAACTCAGTTGCAGAGCTAAGAGTTAGTACAAATCTCTGGACTTCTCTTTCCCATGTCAATTCTAGTATGTACCAATAAAAAGACCAATTCCAATAACTGCATATACAAAATGCCACTAGCTTTTTTAAGAAGGATGTGAGCTCAAGGAAACAAAGCCACCTTTGAAGTGGGTTATGTCAACAAGAAGCCTGAAAACCATTTGTAGAACCATTAAGTGGTCTCAGTTTTCTACAGGAGCAGGAAAAACTGCCCTTGTTAATGAAAAATGTTTGATTTGCTCCTCTGCCAAAATATGATAGTGAAAATAATCATACTCATGTCTAGTATGAATATTGTGTTACAATGTCATTGTAAAACAACAACAAAAAAAAAAGAAATAAAATTGTATTCACAGTTTGGAAGACATTATAAATGGCTTTCAAAATGTAAATCCCTCTGGTCCCACTTTATCTTTTAGCAGTCAGTCAACACCATCTCTGGGTAGTACATAAGCTACCTGGTGAATAACAAGAATATTTTTCCATTGTTTCAAATTTACTGTACAAAAATCTAATTATATAATTTTTATAAACTTAGAGGAAACCAGAAGAATCTTATTCAAGTTATTTGCTTTTTAGAGTGTATTCTTTCTTAGTTTGCTCTATAGATAACTAAGACAAGAGACCTTAGAACAGCAAGAAAAGTCTATCTGATACCTGTTACAAGATAATTTAGGCATTTTATTCATCCACTGAAATTTTTTGTCCATTTACCTTATGGATTTTATTGTTAAAATATGGAAGAATTTTCACCTAGTGTAATCCAGCTGCATTCTTAGATGAATTAAGAGAATAGATTTCCTGATAATTTCAGAACAGCTTTTCCATGGAGAACAGCATGTACACAGATTTGGTCTAAAAGATATCATATTTATGAGAAGGACATTCTATCAGTCATGAGTTACAGGAGTATGAGAATACAAAGCTTTGGAATTTAAAGCTTTGCTATATCACAATAGGAACCCTAAGCAAATGTCTGAAGCCTAAGCCCCAGCCCCAAACCCTTACTCATTCTAAGCCCCCAACATACAACCTCTCACCTAATCCTAAAATGCTGGATGGCAAGAAAAAGAAGGGCAGGCCTTGTATGTATTACACATAATTTTTCTATACTCTCTCCAAAACTACTTGTGAACCCTAAATATGATTGTCTACTTTAAGTAATGCAGAATCAGCTTTTTCCAGGTTCACTGACTGACTAACTAATTTTTCAGCAGATCCATGTCAGATTAATCCAGCTGAGGATCAGCCACATATATTTAAAATTATCAAATAAAACCTTCCAGACTTAAAAAGCAGCTGATTCTGCATTCAGAGACCTTCAAATGATTTTCAGCTTTATTTTAGGTCCAAAATATGATTTGATATTGCTCAGGGTGGAAGATTTCCAAACAGAATGCAAAAATCTCAGAAAGAGAGACTGAAACTTTCAGCTTGTCCTTGAGACCGAAAATTGCAGTAATTTTGCTTATGGGGAATGGCAGTAGAAGCTGCATGGCAGTTCTCTGTGCCTGTTCAATTACTGTCCATTCTAATCAGATTGCTAACAAGGGATCATTAGGAGTTTGGTGTCTATGATGTAAAATATCTACTAGGAATTGGATTTTGATCATCACTTCATTTTACATCTGTTTCCCCCTAACCAATGGAACAGAGATTGTTAATCACTCTTGACCTTTCCTGGACTCGAACTAGTAATTTAATTGCTAATCCTTACCGAGGGACTTCGAAGTACACTATAGAGCCCCCGAGGCATGCAGCTTGACCCTCTCTGGTCAACACTGGTGTTAACCAACAACATCATCAAGAATACACTCAGATTTGACAATGTTAATTGCAGCTTTGGCCATCGTTTCCGGATGAAGTAGAAGAAACAGACTGTCTAACTAGAAACATTAAAATTATCTGCTGAGCTCTAGGTGACTCTACATGAATCAAAAAAAGTCTCTCCAGCCAAGAGGACCTTGCAGCCAAGACAAATCTTGCAGACTCACACTACTGCACTGTCAATTTGCTCCTAAGAAATGCCCAATTCCTGGCAATTAGAATTCTTAAGAGGCTGGTGAAAATCTGTTAGTTTTGGCTTGTTTCAAAATCTTCCCCCAGATGGTAATATAATTCCAAACCAGCTGAGATTCACTTTGTGTTAAATTTCATTCTATAAAAGGATCCTGCAGAAAAAAGAGGAACAAAAGCTCTTCCCCTCCTCAAATTTCAAGTTATAACATTTTCTTTGAATCATTCTTCTGAGTATGATTATATTCTAAATTCTGTATCTCCAAATCTAATATTTTTCCTTGATTATTTTCAAATCTACATTCAATTATATTTCAGACTAACATTTGCTAACTGAGAGACAAGTAACATAGAGGCAATATGGTCTATCATGCACTCAGGTCTTATTGCAAATGTTAAAACCAGAACACAAGCTTCTACCTGCACATTTTCTCCCAGATTAAAATCACATTGAACTGATAATAATTTTCTTGTAAATACTAGTGCCTAATACTGTTATGGTTTGTCACACAGTTTCATGGTTTTCACATGTGTTTGTCAATAAAAAAATATTTTTTACAGGATTTAGGGTATTTGTAACTAAGATAGAACAACATTTCTGTCTTAAACCTGAATGTTGACTATTTCTGTACTTACATTTACTTTTCTGTAATACTTAAAGCACATTGCCATTGCAAACTGGAATGCAGTGTCAACTACCCTGAGATTGTAGTGATTAATATCTCACACAGAAATACCAGCAAGATCCCTCAAAGCAGACAAACTGTGTGGACATGAAGTTGTGCAGCAGCTAATTAAATCCACCTATTAGCAGACCTTAACTGAGGCACTAACTGAGGCGCAGCTCTGTGCTTACTGGTTCAGAAAACAGCTTGCACCGAGGTCTGAACTGAATTTTTTGTAATCTCAGAGCCCTGTTCTCTTCATTTTTATCCATTGAAAAATGTACATCTTCCAAAGTAAATACAAATCACTGAGGTTGTTCACTGGGGGGAGTAATTTCCCATGTAAACTGAGCTCAGGTTTCACAGAGGAACACATTAAAGGTACCTCTCAGTTTGATGGGCTACCAGCCATTTGGGTTGCACTTCAAGGGACAAAAAAGAGACTGCTGATTTTCTAGTATAAAAATAGAATCATTGACTGCACTGTACTGGAGTTACTCCTGAACTATGCTGTCATAAACAGAAGTTCTAATCTGTTCCACACGGTTACTGAATAGCCCAGTCAATAGCAACTTATTAAATGAGTAATTTATATGTGTCAGGATTAAGAACATTTCCCATTTTCTGCTGTCTTGATCATACTAAGACAGGCCTATACAGGTAACAAAAATTATTTTTAAATAAATATTTTGGCCAGCTTAAGCCAAAAATTAAAAAAACTCCCTCTGCCCTAAGATCTTGGCAAGAGACACGTGCAAGTCCTCACAGAAAGGTGACTGAGAAAGTGTGTTGTGTTGAAAATATTCCTTTGACTAAGAATTTACAAACTTTCATCTAATAAATCACACCAACTTTCTTAAGCATTTCAAAGAACCAGCAAAACACAAGAGCCATGAAAAGACTGAGGACTTTTGAACCATTCCCAGCCCTTTCTGTTGCTGCAGCTCCTCCAGGAAGGCAGCTTGCCAGCATCCACAAACAAATCCCCAGCACCAGGGTTCTGAGGTATTGGATGGAGGCAGTCAACAGGAACTTGTGGCCAGTGTGCCAGGCCACCTGTTCTAGGGGGGATCAAGCCATGGAGAAGGGTTGAATTCAATTTCCTTAGCAATTCTCTTTACACAGCTTCCCAGCATTTATCAAATCTCTGCCACCTGGAGAAACTCTCTTTATGTCTGGCAGAGAGATGGAACAATGAAACAGAATGTGTTTCCCCATCCCCATACCAGATTGACACTGGAAACCCCTAAGCAAATTCTACAAATATGACATTGGAAATACACAGTTTTTCCTCTAAAGAATGAAGAAATTTCTGTCAAAGACAAAAAAAAAAAAAAAAGTACTCATGAATTTCTGTGAAAATTAATTAAAACTTCAAGGGGCTGAATTAGTGAATCAGATGCAGTCCAGAGGGAAGTTTCTATCCATTGCTGTCTCATGTTATTTACCACAGTAAAGCACAAAAGTTTGCAGGAACTTGAAATTATTCACCACAAACTTAGTATTCTTCTCCTTAGTATTATTATAATCCAAAGCCTATGATCTCAGCAACAAATCATAACACAAATACATATAAAAAACACTTTTTTTCTTTTCTTCACATCACAGAGAACAATAAATATTTTATCCATATTAGAGAAAAATATTTAAATTATTCAATGCTAGTATTGAACATTTATAAAATGTTACCAAAATTAATTATGTGAATCTTACTATCTGTGGGAACACAATATAAAAATAATATTCTTTTAAAGTACTTACATTTTTCTAAAGGTGTCTAAGAACTTTACAATAAAAGCAAGTCTGTCACCTGCGTCAGAATTATCAAAGTACTGAAAGTTACTTATTTTTCTCATGGCAACCCAAAATTTTTCTGAATGTTGTTTTGACTGCAAAACTGTAGAATGGCCAAAATGAATCCAAGAAGAACCAAGGACAGTTGTGGTGGATTTTCATTGAGAGTAGTAATTCAAATGTCCTGGTAGAAAAAAACAGGCAATAGAATTTTTTTTAAGTAGACTCAATCTGAAGTTAATAAGTATCTGCTTCGATTAGAAATTCAGGAAGAAATTGCAAGATTAAAAATAGAAAGTACATAGAAGTACTAGCATATTTTGAAAGGAAATGTTTACATTTAAATACAAATTATTTTTTTGCCCCACTACACTACTGAATTTGGTGTAATGAAAAATGAGACAAGACAGATGAGAATACAAAACTTCCCAGTGCTAGTCCATCACTGGCAAAGTTGCAGAGAGGAATGAAGGTTTATACTTGGTGTGGACCCGTGTGACACTTTCTGGAGAAGCAAGCTTTTTATTCAGAAAAGGAACAGATGTTTTGGCAGATAGCATAGAAAGAATTCTGTCAGAGACTATAAACTAGGCTTGAAGGGGGAAAAAAGAGTCTGAAAAAAATGTGAAGTATAAAACAAAAGAACCAAAATGACATGGATAAAATAGAAATGCAGAAAAAAAGACAAGGGCTTTGTTAAAATTGAAAAGAGAAAGTAAATGTGCTCAACTCTTTGTAACTTTGGAAGAAGTTTTAAGGCAAAAAAAATGAAACTTATCTCTCTTCCACTGACACAGCTCATTGCAGCATGACACTGGGAGATTAATTTTATAGCTCCAGACAGAAATCAAATAAAAGGAAGAGTCAATGCCCTTTTTAAGCATCAGTAGAGAAAGATCACAAGTACACAGCCAATATTAAAATGCAGCCAAGGTTTATGGCCAACATTTAAGTAGATTTGTACTGGAAGAACAAAAAATAACCAACTGTGTAAATGGAGATGGGCATACTAGCTCCTCACTTGCTCTGCACCCAGAAGTTTTCCTCTTTCATTTCTTGGCAGTAAAGAAGCTCCTTCTGAACCAAACAAATATGCTCAAGAAGACTTGAAACACAAATTCACCAAGCCATTTCCTGTCAATACTTTCAGTCCTCATAAGAAGAGCTTTGTCAAGAAATTCTCAGCCTACTCCATTCTGAAATCTGCAGCTGCTGGACAACATTTTTAAAAATCCTCTTTAACCTCTGAGAATAGCCTTTTCTGAACAAAATATACACTGTTATCAAGGTACTCAAGCCAATTATGCATGGCATCATCCTGCCATCAGCTAAGAATGAAGTACTAGCCAAAGATACCATGGCAAATCTTGCTACAGACATCTAAGTGGGAAAAAATGCTGCCATACAGAAGTTGTACTCCCAGCTAGCTGTGTGTCTACTGTGGTGACACTGATACCTGGACAAGTAATCACAAAAGACTCAGGTACTGTATGCCGGCTGTTTCACAGAAAAAGCCCACACACCTATCCTTACATGATGTAAATTCAAGGCACTTCAAGACCACTTGTGAATAAACAGCAACAGAAAGTTACCACAGGAAAAAAGCAAGAGCATAGACTTTTTTACTAGAGAATACTCAATTTTACATTTTAAATTCCACTGCAATAAGCTTCCTACATCCAAAAAGGCATTACCTGGCCTGGAGGGATGCAGCTTAAGGTGCAGCCCCTGAAAATATTTTAAAGACAGAATTTAATGTTTAGTTGTTGTCTCAAATCACTGTTTCTATGAGGAAAGACCCATACAGTTACACTGACTAAAGTAAGAGTTAGCAATTCAATATTTCAATGAAAGTTACATACTTTTGTCTTTTGGATCGTAACCCCTATATTAAGTCATTAAAGAGGTGCTTTTTCTCACACAGCAAGACATAGGATATCTCTCTAAAAACAAGAAACCGTGAAAAAATTTATAGTCAGAAAAATATACAAGGAAAAACTGCAAGGAAATGAATACAAAGTCCCAGTAAAACTGACAAGAAGAAATAAGAAGGTTCATCTGGATAGAAAATTGACCGTATAAACACTTCTTTGCATTCCATATACATTTCCATCAGAGGATTCCATTTTAAATGTTCTCAGTCTGCAGTCAAAACCAGATTTTCCTGTCTGATGGAGATGAAAGCTCAAATTCACCTCTGCAAATTAACTATGTTCTTTCCGCTTCATACATCAACTATTATGTGCAACGTTATTTCTGGAATTGTATCTTAGCTTACAATTTGATGATTATGGTACATCAGGGAGAAGAGAATGCACCTTGCTCTGCCACAGCTACATTTTATTGACTCCACAGTACTGAATTGGGAAATTTCTTTTTGTCAGCAAACTAAGTAGGTCTGACTTGAAAGATTTAAAGGCTGCAGATCTGGCATCTGTGATCAGTTGATGCCTGCAATGACAATGGGATGGCAAAAAGAATCTGCTTAGTCTAGGAAGCTCCTGCAACTATTTACAGCTGAATCACTAAGGGATAGCAGCGTGCCGGACTTTTGCCATCATTTTCTCTAGGTAGAATGTGTTTCTCCATGAAAGGGGAGACTTTCTGCCCTCTCTCCCCCAACCCACCTCAGCATTTTCAGCCTATTATTCATTACTAACCATGAACACAAAGTAATCTCCCCAGTGGTTCACAGTGAGTCTAGATTTTGGGGTTTGTGATATAGGATCCATTCTCACTGGTAAAGTCTCTAGCCTCCCAGTTCAAACCTTGAAACTCCAGAACCATGAAACACAATATTAAGATCTCTGAGCTTACTCTCTCACAAATTCTCTGAGGCTTCTAGCAAGATCTTTCCTCATCCACCCCTAGACATCTCAAAATCTTCTTTGACTCTGAAAACTGGGTTTCTCTCTCCTGAGAAACAAATCCTTTGCTGGTGAGGTCTGATTAAAAGTAGATCTCCCTTCTTCTGTAAAGAGGAAACAACAGAAATCATTTATTACTGAAGGAAAAGCCACGAGTCTAAAATACCAGAGGACAGAGGGATCGATCAAAAGGACAATGAAGTCTTTCAATTAACTTTGATAGACTTTGGTCTTAGGTCATCAATCAGCACTGTTAAGAACTGTAGATTTTGTAAGAGGTCTTGTACTGGAAAAATAGAGAAAAAATACAATCTCGACAATTCCACTAGACAGGAAACACTCAGGGGATGAACTCACAGACATAGTAGCTAGATTATAATAAGCAGCATTATATTTAAATAGAGCAGGTCAATGACAAATTAAATATGGAACTAATGGCATTTTGTTCATCACTAAGTTTTATGACTGATTCTTGCCATAATTGGTGGCATACACATTTTTATTTTTATTTTAGAAATAACTGATCTGGGTAAAATAAACACAGATCTCTATATTTTCCCTTCCAGAATCATTAGCCCATAGATTTTCATATGGACATTCTCTGTATATCAAGATATAACTAGAAGATTTAAAATTACATAGATAATAGAAATGTTGGTATCACAGATTTTGTGATTTTTTTTTATAGCAGGTTAAAATAATTTATATTCAAAGCAGTATTTATTGAACTTTAATGTTCCTTGGGGTTTTTGCTGTTATTACATAAGTAATTATGTTAAAAAAATAGTTATATGCTTATAATTCTTTCATCTAGATCATCCTCCTCATTAATGTTAATTTGCATGTGACTTTGGGGTATTTTCTTTTTCGTGTTCCTTTTACAATTCTCTTATATTTTTTCACCCAGTATGTACAAATGAGTTTGCTGATCTTGCTTCCTGAGCTATCTCAAGTAGGTGCAAATTACTATGCTTAATTGTATCAAAATGCCAAATTCTACACAAATTCTACTTTTCACTGTTTTACTCACTTATGCTCCCAGTTTGTGTCGCTCTAGTAAGTGAAAATTAGCATTATGCTGATCCTCACAAAATGGCTGAAGTAATTTGCTTCCATTTGTGTTTTTATTACCTGATAACTCCAGAACTCTTTCATCTCCCGAAGATAATCACCTTGCCTTATTGAAATAAGATGGTCTCAGTGGTTGCTGCAGCTGCCACTGACCAGTGTTTAACCTAATCTGGCAGCAGCGCTACTGCTACTGTGGATCTGATGTGTACAGAGCCTTCCTGCTACCACTGAACCCTCAGAACACTGCAACACCAGCTCTGAAAAGGAACTCCAAGGAACATATATGTGAAGAGACGCTGTCTGGCTAGAAAAGCTGTTAAAAACCTGGCATTTTAGGCTGTGCTATAGACAAAGCTTCTTAAAATCATCAGCACTTTCATGCTTTTCTCCTTCTCCTGAGTTAACTTTTAATCTGAGGCCATTACTTAAAACAATTAAATGTCTTCCCTTTCTGAGTTCTGCCTGTAAACAAATACTTTTCTGAAAATGAATATTTAGCTGTCCCTGTCCTCAAGAGCAGAAGTGATCCCTAAATATCATTAATTTCCTGTCTCTCAGTTTCTACTCACCACTTTTAAGTCTACCAGTATTTTCTATTATCATATGATGCTGCCTCTACTCACATAAGTTCTTGGGTTTCTCATCTCTGGGACAGACTCTATCTGCCCCTGGAGTTTTGCTAATCTTTAGACATTCTAATATCCTGATCATCTGTTCAGGTATGGTCTTGATTTCCCTCAGTATTTCTTCTTCCTCTCATAGGAAATTTACAGCCATTTACAGCATCTGTCATCCACTTACTCTTGAATGTTAAGGTAAATCATTAATTTAATGTTTAGAAGTTCTGTCCATTAATTATGTTAGCTTCTTACACCAGCTACCTTTATGGACTTCCTATGCAAAGTACTTAAAAATTCCTTCACAAAACAGCTCAGCATGTCTTTTCTCATGTTGACTTTTTTTATAGGATTAGGCTTCCCACAAAGAATATGTATTTGCCTTCCTCTTCTATAAAAGCTAAAATAGAAATCCATTGTGTGCACTAGTTTTTTTCAAATCTCCCATTAACTACCTGGTCTAAACTATGTCTAAAATTGCTTTGATCATCTGTATTAAACCCCTGATTTTCATGGAACCTAACCTTTTTTTTTTTCTGCAAGCATTTTAATATAATCACTGTTGAAACTGAACTTTTATTTGTAAGGATCATTTTAAAAATCGAAGTAACCAGGTCTTAAGCTTTTGAAAAAATGTAAGGAGATGGCATGTCTCCAAGAAAACCAAACAGAAGTTTCTGTTGCTATGACTGCTCATGCTGTATTTTTGTATGTATTTAATTTTTAACTTTCATTGTTATTCTCGTTCAGACAAAAGATTTTTAGCTTTCCATACTAGAAAAGAGGAACAATCTACACACTGGCACAACTTTCTTTCAACACCAGACAGTGCTTCCCTTTTAAATATAAATGTTCCTCTAGGAGGTTAGATCACATCATCAACTTTGTAAACAAGTCAATGTCCAATGAAATACACTTCAGCCTAAATTTTTTGGGCATTTCTGCATAGCACCTTTAATGAAATCCCATTGATGTTCACCCACAAAGGTCTTGTCCACATTGTCATAATCCACTTCAAATCTCTGCCATCATAACATCTGTTCCTCTGTTTAACTCTGATCCCCTCACACAGAATCTGATGGAACAAAAGTGCCAGCCTTTTTGACCAACACTTGTTTATGATTTTCTGAATAATCAAGTATAAGCTATTTGCCTTCATCTTCAAATTCTTCCTCATTTTCATCCTACCTATCATCTTCAATGAGCTCTCTCCAGTTAGACCATAATGTTGGCTTCCATTACCCATTTGTCAGATATTTTTAAACAAGCTCCTCTGTGATTTTTTCCAAGCATCTGCCACAAAACCTCATTATCTTCCTTCAAATCCCTCATTAAAACTCTCTTGCTGTGATGCCTACAAAAAAACATGAGAAAATGTTTAAGCTAATAATGCACTGAGACGCTTTCTCTCATACTGACCAACATTGCCTCATTGTTTCCTTGTGCTCCTTCAGCTGTCTCGATACATGTGTCGTCTCTTACATTTGAATCACAACCTCCCCATGTGGTCCTGGTTTATGACTTAATGCTCTTTGGTGTTGATAATATAAATAAGAATCAGAAGAAAAGGCTTTCCCCCTCATTATACATTGCTAGGTCCTGCAAACATGTTCACACTTCTCTTTTGTGTTAGTTTCTAACAAGTAATTATAAAAAGCACCTCTAATATAATCTCAAAGTTCTCTCTCCTTTTTCAGAGGGGAACACCCAACTGAAGGACTAATTCATTCTCTATTTAAAAAAAATATATTTGAAAAGGGGAACTATGGGTAGGAGGGAAAAGCTAGTGTTTCAGCACACTTTTTTCCAAAGAGGATATAGAGGTTCAAGCCCATTTTCTCTCCATCTTGTTCCTGCCCCCTAGAACAGTACAAAAAGGATTCACTTCAAGGGAAGGATGAAGTCTTTCCTGGGGATTAGCAATTTCCTCTTTCCCTGACTGCCATTGTTTGCTGGATATAGCCCAAGTCCTGCTGCTTTTGAAGGCACAGACTCCTGCTCCAGCACTTCTCATGGAAAGGATTTTCCTTCAGGATGGGAAAGAGCTATTTTTCCACAGATAATGGAGAACAGAATGCAAATTGAATGTTTTTCTCATCATATTTCACAGTCTCTCAGTTCAGTATTATTTCCATTCTTAGGACTTAATGTTATTTGTAATCTTCCCTAATACATGCAACCAAAGCAGCTCTGTGCCTGCACTAAAAGGAGCTCTTCTAAGAGCTGAATCTCCTCTGCATCAATCTCAGACTTACAGTGAGAACTGATGTTTCCACTTTGGCTTTTAAGTCCTCTATGTATATAATACAACCTTAGCCATTGAATTTTCTTCCCTTTGCATCTTGTCTCTTTTTTTCCTTTTTACCAGTTTAATATAATACTCATAGGAATGACCCCTGTTCACAAGAAGGATAGTTATTTCCCTGGTCTGACACATTATCATTGCAAATACTGCACAGAGGTGTAGAAATTGGTTTAGACAGGTAGAATTCATTAATGTGCTCAGCAGATATCTGTCTATCAACTGGAGAACTTTAGCACCTTTCTAACAAGAGATACACATGCAAGAAAAATATACAAATTTATACACCTAGAAAGCTTCCCACAAACATCGGTAAATCATACAGCAGTTGATGATTTTGAGATGTAAGCACTCAATTTTGACATCTGTATATTCTATACAGACAAAAACACAAAAAGGTGTGGGGTTTGTATTTCTCAAATTGCTTAGGACTTGGAGAAAGCTTGATACTAATTTTTCCTGTGTTTCCATTTTGTTAACAAAAAAACAACAATGCAAGCTACAAAATTATATCAATTATGCTCATGAATGACACGACTCTGCATCATATTCTCTTATTCAATCTGAGTTACGGGAAAACAATATAATTATGAAAATTTAATCAGTCGTAGAGTTCATTAATCCCATAGCACATCCACAGGAAGTAAGCATGCAACTGCAGTGCAAGTACTGGGCAGAGCCAGAGGCTATTCTAGCACAGAAACAGTTTGGAGACAACATGGAGCAGGTATAATCTTCACCTCTTCAGGAAGCATTTCAGAATTGCAGCTGTGGAGTTTCTTTGTGTTCCTAGGGGAGTGAGACAGCTCCACGCTGTTAGCATAATCTCACTCTACAAAGGCTGCAAATGCAAATGCACTGTCCCCACTTTGATTTCATGTTGACAACATTGTGTCATGGCTGATCAACCAGTCTCTGTTTAATTGTAATTTTTATCTCAAGAGAAATTCAACTCTTTACAACTTTCACATCAGAAACCTATTGGAAAAAAAAAAATAATAAAAAAATGCAGCTAAACAGGAAACTCTGTTTTCTACACTTAGCACCTGCCAGTGCCTTACCAGCAGCTACAAACTCTGATGGACACGTTACAAAAGAATAGACTTTCTCTCCACTCAACCAAGAGGTTTGCTTGTTATAAACACAGCAGAAGCTCAGCTTTGAGAACTCACAGTGTAAGGACGTTTTCTTCTACGTGAATATGGTTAGCAGACTTCTTGTCTTAGCCCAGGAGAAAGCTACCCAAAACAGTTTCATCCTAAAATGCTGAACCACTTTAATAAGAAACTCAAGTACTCTTGAGGAAAAGAAATCTTAAAAAAAAAACAAACAAACTAAAAAACAAAACCAGAAAAAACAACAAAAAACCAACGAAAAACAAAAAACCCTAAGTACCTAATCTTCCAGAATTTCTCTACCTTTTTCTGGTCTCCTTCAGTGGGTTTTGATCACTTTTCTAATATCACTTCCAACACATATCATACCAATTTTCAATCTTCAATCTTCAATCTGTCTCAAATTTCAGGACATCTTTACCTGAAATTGTGCTCTGATTTAGCAAGAAATGACCTTGCACGACAGCATGATGGGCAATCTAAGTGAGCTGAGGAAATGTTAATTAATATGACATTAAAATATTAGAACTTGGTTTAGATTATTTGTATAATACTATGAATAAAAAAAACTTAATCAAAACAGAAAAGCAATAATGTGATCATGTAGCAAATGAAATTAAGGAGAATCAATTACCTGATCTACAGTCTATGGATCCAATTTGAAGTTATGCACCATTTACAAAGATCTTCTGAATAATTCACCCAGGGGAAAAAAAGTTCAAAAAGTGCTGTCCAATAAAGCACAGAGCTTTACAGTTCATTTAAGCCATGTTTCTTTATGCACAAGTACCCATATCTCCATTATGCATCCAAGGGTGCACAATCACAAAACAAGGTGGACTGTGACAGAAAGGGACACGACCTGTTCCAGCACACAGTGCTCATTTAGTTGAGAAAAAGTAAAATAGGTATAAAATGTCAAACTGCCCGATGAACCCTAACTTAGAATAAATGCTTATTACCTTTGATGGTTTTATTGAGCTTTGCTGCAATAGAAATAAAGGATGAAGAGGATAAGAAAAAATGTAACCACTTAGTGAAATTTCCCAAGAAAATATACTTATGCTGAAGCTGAGACATGCAATTTGCAGGTTTTGTGGTCCCACATATCTTACCAACATCTTTTACTGATCTGCAAGGTAACATAAATGATCGCTAGTAAAGGCTTTTTCAGATTTCAAAGGAAGTAATAGCCAGAAAGCTATAGATAATTAGACAATACAAATCCAATAGGACAGTTTAATAAGTTGGGAAAAAGCATCAGAAGGAATTTTTTAAAGCCTCCCAAAACCCATAAATTTTATGAGCTAGGAATCCATCCCATGCTCTACAACACCTGAAACCACTGGATAAAGAGACCGAGTCTGCTGAAAGTGCCCATCACCTTGGCATCTCTAGAAACTTTTAGTAAAAGGAAAATTTCATGGGAAAATGTAAGTAATGTTATTTTGTATATTTGACAATGACCTAAGGACTGTGAGAACATACTTTCCCAATCTGCTTTCTATTTCAAGAGAAATGTTGATAAATGGTAGTCAGTTAACAGAAGAACTTTCAGCATGCTTAGTAGATCAGAAGATCTGCTCATAGCTAAATACTCCAAGAGCTCAATACTTTTACAGAAAATTAGGAATTATTTCATCTACAGCTTAAAAAACGTATATGGGAAACAAAAATTTAATAACAGCTTCTCTGATCTACAGCAAAGAACA
This sequence comes from Cyanistes caeruleus, assembly GCF_971803275.1. Lineage (NCBI taxonomy): Eukaryota > Metazoa > Chordata > Aves > Passeriformes > Paridae > Cyanistes > Cyanistes caeruleus. Next base: position 126,846,401 of record NC_141701.1, read on the forward strand.
ATTTTAAGGAGTCATCCTCAAAACTTAAAAACACCCCATGAATAACATATGAATATGAAATATGAATAACAATATGAATAAAAGCCATAAGGTTTAGAAAAAAATTAGGAACTAGAAATGCAGAACATCTGATCTTGCACAGGCCAAAAGTTCCCCAAACTCTTATAGCACAAGCAAAGCAGAATTGTGCACATATCACAGACTTCTCAGAGATTAGATACATAGAAACAGAGAAGGATTCACAACAAAAGAAAGACTACAAGACATGAAATGGGAAGAGTTAAAGTACATTATCAACAGACATACCTTTGAAGCCATTAGTGGAAAAACATTCAATTAAGATTAAAAGGAGATAGCTCAGTATTGAATTCAGCATTATATCTACTTTCACTGAAGAAAAATAAAGATTATTAGATGATGAATGTACTGAATATCTTCAACAGCTGTAAGATGGCTTACAGTTTCTATAGTTTTAGTACAGGAAATGAAGAAGCTAAAAAAAAATGGAAATAACTGTTTTGTGATATTGAAACTAGATTACTTTGAACATATTTTATAAAGTGCCTTTACAGAGTACTGCATTTTCTGCTACAACTTCTCACCAACATTGGCAAAGAGCACAGATGGAGTTACTATTAGCTAGAGTGATCATGCATTTACTAAGTCAAGACAGAAATCTTTGCCTCTTGGCATCAAAAATCTAGAGGGAGGTAACAGTAACATATGACAGTCTCGTAAGAGAGTCATAAGAAAACAGTTTACATAACAGAGAAAACACAGAAGATATGAGCACATATAGAAGACGTTGTCTTCAAACAATTCAAATTATGCACACAAATGGGAAGTTTTGGTTCAGGAAAAAATTCTGGAGTCTGCTACATTAAATTGCAGATGTGTTGTTATCAAAAAGAAAGATATTATGAAAACAAAGAACAGCACAGAATCAGAGCTCCCAGAAATACATCCAAATGTAAATGAACAACTTTGGCCTAATATGCAACATGGCCTGCATGCCAGTGTAATCAAGATTATCAGAAACTACAGAATGTGAAAAGGCTGAAGAAAAAACTGCAAGTCTACAAAGACAGTGCAAAACTTCAAGGAAATAAGGAATCAGAATAAATTTGCTAAAAACATGAGTATCCTTCATGACTTCAGGACACATTTAACTGCATGAAGTTCTATGTTCACTCTTGGATCCTTGGTACAGGGTCCCACCAGCTGGGGGCAATCTCCTGGAGTGCCATGAAAATGGCCAAGGTGCAAAAGCAGATGATGTATGTGACTAAAGAAACTGGGTTCAGTCTAGAGAAAAGTGTCAGGAGGGACCTTATGGTCAGATTTCTACTACCTAAAAAGTAGAGAAGATGGTGAGAGACTTTCCTAGGAAATTTTGTATGAAAACAAGAAATAAAGAGAAATTCCTGTTGAACGTGGTGAGAACATGAGATCATGAGTGTGATCAACTGTGGTAGAAGTTGCTTGAGAGACTGTAAGACATTTATTTACTGGACTAAACACAGCCCTGATCAATCTGATTCCTTAAAACTTAGCTCTGCTGTGAGAAAAACATTGAGGTAAATTACTTCAGAAGGCGAAAACAAAATACAAAACTGTGGTTTATGTAAGCCCTCCTTCAGATCAAAATGAGTAACAAAATTCAAAGTTAAAGAGAGAGTGATAACAATTAGCTGCATTGAAAAATCAATTCCAAAAGCTGAGAAAGAAGAGTTACCTGATAGTGAGAAGGAGGAGAATTTTAATAAGCCTTTAGGTGAAAAATTGAAAGGCAGAGGTAATTATTAACTGATTATTAGCAAAGAAATACAAGGAAGTTGGTGTAAAAAGAAGGAGCACTACAGACTGAAGTCTTTAGCTACAAGACCTAGCTTTTTATGTCCAGTGGCATAAAAAATTTTGCTTTCCAAGCTTTTATTTTTAAACTATTTCATACCTTTACTTCATTAGGCCTGAAATTTCAGAGAGGGAAGGAATATTTTGTGAAAAGCATTCCCCCCTGGAAAATGGATTTTTATAGCCATTATTGCTTTTTCTGCAGGGGTTCAGTCAAATGTGAATTTGTTGTTTAATTATACCAGTTCCCATCCCCAGTTTCCCTAAGGACTTTTGGTGTGTTGGGTGAAATAAATTCAATTCTGGGAAATTCAAATACAATATTCCAAGCTTTCAGTGGTTCCTTTGGAGAAGATACTTACTATGGTGTGATGGTGAGTATTGGCATGTTGTACATTTCTTCCTCAGGCAAGAGTGGACCTTTTCAGATGATTATAGTTTGTAGAGAATTTGCTTTTGATGACTGAGTTTAAGGAGAGTCAGACTCCTCAAAGAATTTACAGGGGTATCAATGCATGAAGGAATATCAATAATAAGAAAGTCTGATAAAATATAAAAATTTAAATAATCTTATTACAAGGAATGGAAGTAGAAAAATATGATAGGAGTGGTTAGACAAGCCCAGTAAAGAAAATGAAAAGGCTAACAACAAATGGCCACCTTCCAGGCAGCTAAGCCAAATTTTAAAGTGATTCAAGAGGCAATCAGACCTTAGGAATAACAAGCACCAGGTGTCAACAGTGTTTCTGTTGAAATGTTAAAAATAAGAAGCTGTAATCTTAGAGACCTTATCTAATTTTTTTTTTTCATATGGAGGTCTGTGAAAAAGCTAAGGCAACTGAAGAAAGCAGGCATATTTCTAATTTCAAAAAGGAAGACAAAATGTAAAGAGACAGTCTGCTTTCTCTACTTATTATGATTCATAGAATCCTAGCTTTAACACTTTTATATAGATTTTGCCCTTAGAGGCAACAAACAATAGGAGAATGCAAGTGTTTCCAGGCATATATAACATTTCATAAATCTCATCTCTATGTATCAGACGTTTTCAATGCTTCAGTGGCAAAGAAAAATTGTAGTATGATCAGCATACATATTTAAATAGATTTTAAGGTTTGTGTGATAGCATTTTCCAACATGGTCTTTGTACTGCAGTGAAAGAGATGCCTAATAAAATAATTAGGGTAGCCCAGTTGTCTTTACATGACTGAAATTTTGGACTATGGCATAGGAAATTCCTATGCAATTTGTCAACAATATAGGATTATAAAAGGCAAAACTGTGTGTGGAAAAAATCCAGCATGAACCTGTAGGAAGATTATTACATAGGGTAAAAAATAGAAAAAAATAGGTCTCAAGAAAATTCAGTAACAGTTCATACAGTCAGAATTCTGGGAAAATAATCCAGTTAAAAAATTACATACAATTTTCTTATACCACTATTAGATAACTACATAAAATGCTGACCAAGGAGGAAGCAGAATATGGCAGGCATTACTAAGACTCTGTAATGTCAAGGTGATGGAAAAGAAGAAATGAGAATGGGAACTTAGTTATCAAAGTGATGTAACAGTTTGCCTTCACTGAGGCTCATAGTGTCATGAGTACAATTTCAATAGACACTCAGGATGGGTATGAACTCAGTAGTGAGTTGTGTTTATTCATTGAGCAAGAGCTTCCTTTGTGTTACAGTGGGTATTTACAGCCTGTCCTTGAGCATACCTTGTTGAAATTAAGTTTCTGAATGATTGTTAGGCTTGACTTGATACTGTTACATTAAAATTTTCCTGATGCCCAATTTTAATATTCAAATGCAAGACACAACAGTATTTTGTCTCTATTTTATTTTAATTTAATAAAAGCTACCTACTTCAATCATTTCTGCTCTCCCTTTTGCTTTCAATGACCATTCCATGCCCTTCTTCTTTATTTTATAATTATCGCTCTAGGCAATTGCTAGATCCAGCTACAGTGAGTTCATTACTAGTTTTGATTTGAAGATTCACATTGTTTCTCAAAATCATCAGCAGAAGAATCACCTTATATCTTATTGGAGATTAGCATATCTTGCTACAGAATATGTCTTATCCTTTTCCCTTTTTAATATACAATTTCTAATAGGAATAAAGCTGCATATTGGCATCTCTGAGCCAAAAGAAGAATAAATAGGTCATTGACCTTGGAAAAGAATCACATGCAGAATTCAGGGCTATCATGTAGCATTTCATCATTATGAGATTTTGTTCAAGAGGCAAAGTTTGCCCCTGCTCTCTTTTCACGGATCATTAATAGCTTTTTAATCAAGAAAAATTAGCTGAAGATCATGTCATTTCGCTAGAGCTACATAATGATCTTTATAAATGTCTCCTGAATATAGTGTCAAAACCAAAAAATCTCCCCAACAGTTCTCTTATTCACTATTTCTGTCTATTTTAATGTCTGGCTACTGTGTTATGAAAATTACAACTGAATATTATAGTTGAGGAAATAATTGAAATATATTTTGAAATAACAGAATAAAATGCACCTTCTTCTGGTTCTCTCTTAAAACAAGCATTGAATGTATAGATCAACCTACAGAATGCCATAAAATTCAACAAATAGTTTTTATTGGGCCAAAATGAAGAAATAGAATCCAATTGTGTCACCAATGAGGTTCTTCTAATCTTTCAGCATTCAAATCAGAAATCATTCAATTAAATATTTTCTTTTAAAACTGTATTCTTTCAGAAATTTTGTTTTAAATTCACATCTAAAACATAAATTATATTACATAGACAAAAATAAACTGTATCTGCAAATGAAGAGTGCCATTTATGTACAAAGAATAAATGTATTTCCTGTAAAAATCAACCCAGAGGCAACAGGATTTTCTATTTAAATTAGCTATTTCTGAATAAAAGTGTGATTTTGGGGGCATTTATTCAAACACCCAGCATATAGTAATGATGTTAAGACAGGTGTTCGAAGCCTGAAATAAAATTCCTCTGTTCGTCCAAACATTTATTTTGTTTTAATTTAGAGACTAAAACTTTCCCTCCACACAAATCTTAAAAATTCAAAGGTGTGATCCAAATTAATAAACAAACCCAATGTAAATTATGCAGATGTACTGTTAGATCATCTAAATAAATAACATCACTGCACTATTAGTCTAATCTGAATTTTAGGAAAGATTAACTAATTTTCACAGCATTTGGCACTGACTACTTGCTTTAAAAAAAAACAAACCATAGTGATACTCTATGTAGAATGTTTACATGTACTTTTTACAGCACCTTCTTTTGTTTGATGATGTAACTTCGTAGTTTCACTATGTTGCCAAAGATTAGTGCTTTCGTAGTACCTCTAGTTGTACCCAGTAACAATTCTACCTGAATTGTGAAAAGTAACAACTTGTCTGTCACAGTTTGATTTTTAAAATCCTCCAATATGCTTTACAGTAAGCTTCTGACACTCTCTTAGTTGTTGTCTGTATTCTTTATTTATACTAATTTTTTATTCTTATCTCTACGTCATAAGATCAGATCACCTGAAATTATGACTTCCCCAAAGAGAGAGAAGATATCTCATTAATATACTTGCAGACAATGCACATACACCTATTTGCAGACCAAATGAGATGAGTATAATGAACAGTATAACTTGGTAAGAAATACTGCACCTAAAGTCAAACAAATACACCCAAGAAGAAATAATGTCACAGGTTTGGTTACCACATATAACAGGCTCTGCATTTTAGGGAGATTGGGAAATTTTCAGTGTCAGCTGCTTTGGAAAGGTTCCAAAGACACTCTACTATGCAGTGGTCTATGAGGCCACAACTACTTTCCACTTCTGAACCTGATATGGAAGTCCTGATACAGAGGTTAAATTTGTTGCATATCACATATGTGTGATGAAGTTATTCTGAGGTTTATCTAGTACTGATTGCAACTAACTATTGCTATTGTAATGTCACTGTAGTGAAACCAAAACCTACTGTGCATTTATAGCTGGGAATGAAGGGAGAGTTTTTGAGGCTACTGAGACATCTAAAGAGGTAGGTTCTAGCTCCCCAGAACTTTTCAAAAGTATCTTTTCACTAAGATACAATAAAGAACATGTATTCAGAAAGAAAGAAAATAGGCACCGACACATCTGATAATCCTGCTGCACATGGTCGTATTGCTAAGCACATGAAAGCCTACATGCTTTTAGTTCTAAGTCACTTGTTCAAGACTTCATGGAAGGAATGATCACTGAGCAAAAGATACAATATGGGATTATCTTGTACAAGTGGTTGTTTTTGTTTTTCTGAGACAAGTTTGCCATACAAAGGCATGTTCATCCAGGGACCCTTTAACCAGGAATTTAGAACTTACTGAAGGTTGTTAAATGTATCTGAAACACTACAAAAGCATCAAATCTACATTATGTGTTCAAATATAGCCATCTAGTGCAACTTTAGATACACTAAATTATGCAAGTTATCAGATAACCTAAGCCAAAAAGACCACAACTGTATAAAATCAAATTTTAGAAAGAGGAATCTATCTCAGGGTGACTACCTACCTACAACCATCTCCATTTACCCCTACAATCTGGTGGATCCAGTCATTTTATAATCTCCTGGATTCTGCCTCAATTGTAAAACAATTGTAAATAGATTTCTATCAGTTTGTGGCACCAGACAGCAGCATACACTTCAACTTCCAGCTTGCAACTACACAGTTTACCTGGTAGAAAACACTTAAGGGAAAAAAAAGAGTACACAGACCTGCTAGCAGAGGTCTGAATATATATCTACCAATGATGCATCTATGTTACGAACTCAAAAAAGGTTTTCTCTAGGTGATATCAAGATCAAGCTCCAGTGTGGAACATATTACAGGTAAACCATAGTAGTGTGTTGAACCTGAAGTAAACCCTAGAAATTTGTGCTAGCCACTGTCCCCATGAGCCCAGTAAGGTTTCATCACATCCACTAGGAATGCTTGGATTTGCACAGAAGTAGCACACAAGTGTAATAATAAACAAAATAATAAACAAAACACTCTAACCTTGGGGTCAATGTTGTCATCACTTAGCTTTTTAACTCACCCTGAAGAAGCAGCACAGAAAAGGAGAGCTTGAACACATCTTCTTGATTACTCAATTGGTGCAGAATTGGTCACAGACCAATTGCAATTGTGAGTAACCCTCACAGACCTTATTAAAGGTAAGAAGAAAGGAAATAATGTTCTTTCCTGAAACAAGGAGAGAATGTTTGAATTTCTGTCTAGATTAGAGAACATCTTGGTCAATGACAGCTCCCAGAAAGGATTCCTCACTAGCACAACCTCCCTTGGATCTCAGATGCCTAAACAAAGGTGGTACCTGAACTGAAGGGTCTCAGGTTTTAAAATTGCCGTCAATGCAAAAGGAAAGGCCTATTGTCATTGCAATAACTGAGATAAAGAGAGACTGAAATTTCACATCAGTGTATGAACTAAGAGGAAATGATGGAGGAAATGCAGATGCTCATTTTATCTGAGCCACTCTCCCCAGAATTCTTCTCCCCCCACCACGTTTTACAGCAAAGTGACACTGGCTTACGAAGAAGGGACCCCATGCAGAGCACTGCTCTCACCTGGGTAGGCTCACTTGAGGTCCCCATGCAGGCTTTCTGCACCCACTTGCTTTTGCCCTAAACCACTTTATTAGCTCAGATGCCAGTAGCTGTAATTTGTAAAATTCCTTTTAAGTTTGGAACATACATAAGAAACAGACTGCTGAGTACATTATCCAATACATGTGTGTCTACATGGATTTGTCTCCTTCTTAGGTGTATTAACTCACTGGCTATTCCATGTCCTGCTCCGATCAGAAACTAAAGATCAACAACAACAACAACAAAAACAAACAAATGAAAAAATAGCTTATCCTTCTAGTGGATTATCTACAGTATATTTTCTGGAAAACATCAACAAATACCAAACTTACCCGACTCACTATTCCCCGTGCACTTATACAGGATCAAGAACAGCTGGGTAGATGGGCAATGATAACAGCCTGCAGAAAAACAGGGTGACACCAAGATACAATGGCAAATTCAGTAGAAGAGGGAAGATATAAAGAGTGATCAAAATAAATGAGAAATATCAAGAAATCTAAAGCAAACTGAGTGTCCTATATAACAGGTGATTTCTGAGTGTAGCTAGAGGGGCCATCTCAAAGGAAATGAAGACTGCTGTCACATCTTACACCGAGGGGCAGTGTAAGGATTTGGTGGGTGTCAGAGGTTGGTTGTTGTACTGAGAGGTGGGTTGGAAGTCAAAAGGGTCAGATAAGGGAAGATACTTGCTCCAGGTAAAGCTCCAGGGTGGCTTTGAAGAGACCTACCTGATCATAGACCTAACTCTGCTGCTAACTTTGTGCCCTCAGGCAATTAATTTTGTTTCTTTGAGATTCTGTTTTTCTTCCTGTCTCCCCTGTCATCTATTTTGAGCTGTATGTTGTTTAGGATAGTAACTGCTCTTACACAGTTCCTTGAGTAATGGGGGTCTGATCTCACAGGAATCATCTGGATGCTCCTAGAATACAAATAATACATAATCTTAATTTAGCAAATATTTATTGAGTTCTCTCAGGTATTTGAACTAATTACTGACATTTTCCCTTAAAGAAATAATCCATCACTCTGCTGATGATAAAAGAGCTTTTTGAACAATGGATTTGAAATCTATCTATTCAGATAAATAATTTGTTCTTGTTTCTTTCCTATCACTTTATGCAAATTGTTTGCTTCCCTGTGGGACAACTCTAAACTCTCTAAATAGTGTGAACTAAACCAGTATTGAGCAGGTTCAGATCCTGTACAATGTAAAGATGCAAAGATATATCTTCTATTTCCAAAGAAATAGAAACTATGTACAAACAAAATTTACATTCCACTTATACATAGTTAATAGAAGAGCTGAACTAAGGGAGAGATGACGCATAACCATCTAATTTGATAATTATATATTAAAAGTAGCATTTTTTCTATTTATTAGATTTATTATTATACTATAAAAATTCTAAGTAATCCATTTTTACCCAGACTATCTTATAGTAGTAGACCATATAGTTTAACTACACCTGTGGTAGACACATTTTCAGGAGTAGATGTTCCTTTCAAGTGGATCAGTTTAAGAGCTTAAATTCAGGTATTCAAAGACTTCTTTTCATAATTAAATGAGACCTCACAGTCCACTCTCAAGAAAGAGACAGAAATTTCAAAAATTTGACATCCTGCATGGGAGGTTTGTCTACCTAGATTGTTTTTTCAGCTATTTAGAAAGGGCTTGCTTTAGTTATTACTAGATAATAGATTCTAGAAATATTCCCATTAATTTCAGCAGAACCCACCACAGGGAGATGGCTAAAAAGTAGAAAATCTCCTTTCTAGTAGAACAAAGAAAAATGTTTTATCTTTTGTCTCCGTATATCAAATATGGAATGCATCAATACAAAACCACAGAAACCCATCTTAAGTTTCAGCTCAACAAATGTAATGTGATGTGATACAACTGAAAACTAAATGCTGTAAATAACATTCTTTCATTACTAATTAATTTTGTGGAGGTTTGAAATTCCATTCTATCTATATGCAAAATTTTAAGCTACATACTATTCTGACATTAACCTGCTGGTTCACCTGCTGTAACTGGAATGAAAATTTTGACTCATTTTCCTTAATTTTTTCAGGATAAAGGTTTAAGGAAAAAGCCTTACTATAAAAAAGGCTAATGGCATTTCTAGTTGTTATTTTAGAATTTTATCTACCTTTAAAAGAGAGCTTTATTATGGTGCCAGATGATAAACCAGATCAATCTAGAGAGGATGCTAAAAAGAGAAAGATATTGATAAGATAAATGAAGTAGTTCTTCATGTACCCTATTCCATGGGTATCATTAGTCTCAGGGAGCAAAACTGGATACTAACCTAGTGACAGAGGACAAAAAAAACCCCATTACATGAGATATACTGTGGTGAGCCTGAGTCATGGGTCAGGTGATAAGATACGTGGTTTCACTGATTGTTTCAGTCCCTGGACTATCAAGCAACTGATGGTCCCTAAAGCTGTATTCATTCATCCCATCTAAGAGTATTCCTGGTGTTCAAAGCACAGTCTAACAGTGGACTGAATTTCAAGATTAGGAGGCTAATTCAAATTTGGCTACTCTGAGGTGTATAACCTTCCTCATTTCATTGTGTGACTGACTTTTCCCTTTTTGGGCCTTCCTATACTGTTCAAGCTGCAAGCTTTGAGTGGCAGGTACTGTCTCAGACTATTTATGTACATAGCTCCTAGTACAAGATGGCCTCAACCTCATTCAAAATCCCTGGGTACTTCTAAAACTAAAAACAGGACCAGAAGCTACATCAAAGCAACTCATGAGACCTCCAGTGGTATATACACAGACCTGGGACCTCATTTGCTCCCCAAGTCCACATGGAGGTAAACCCCCAAAAATCATCCAACCACTGGAAGAAGAATCTGGTTCAGTCACAACTTTTTCTCACCACTGATAGAGACATGAAGGAGATTAAAGAAATTAAAAATAGACTGGAAAAAGAAAGACAATGGACATGGAGACTGGAGAGATGAGGCAGTGGAGAACTTTCACTGTCCAGAACTATGGACACTGGAAGGATTGTACATGATTTTTCTTCATAAACAAGTTCAAGCAACATCACCACAAAATATCAGGGCCACAATACTGCTCATGCAAGACTTTCTTTGTCTTCATGAGGTATCTGACAGCCCAAACTTCTGCACTTTAATGGTGCCTTAGGGAGAGGATGTTCTTATGCACTGCCTCATTATTAGTTTGCTTTCTGCTGGAAAGTTTCTGAAATAAGCTCAGAATCAAATTGCATCAAATTAACCAGTTCCACAATGGTGCTCCAATCTCCTGAACACCTGTTGATTGTGGAGAGCCTGCAAGCATCAAACCAGGACTTGGACCTTTTAATCACCTCTAAGATTCTAAGCTGATTTCTCTCTATGAGTTTAGCAAGGTTCCCACATACTCATTCTGAAGATAAATTGATTATCCTATTCAAAAAACACAAATTAAAAGAACAGAGATAGATTTTCACTTTCAGCCATTGGCTTCCAGTATCAGCACAACAATTACTTGTGCTTTAAATTTTGTGCCTGCTATTAGAGTAAGTAAATCTGCAATCATAGCAATCTATTAAAAATTAGAACCAAAGGTCAGCAAGTTTTCCATAATAATAGTAATATTAAATTTTGTATAGATTTAAAATTCTCATGTATTTTTCCAAGTAGCACAAAACCATTCAGTTTTACAACAACAATAACTGATACCAATAGATAGATTCTTAGTAACCTAATGACCATTTTTAATTTATTTTGGCTCTGTATAGTATAAAACTGTGTTTTTAAAGTCATGCAGGACTAGCAGAGTATGAAATAAACAACAAAACAAAAAAAAAAAAAACCAAAACACAAAAATAACCCCTACCATCTGAGCAAGAAGTTTGCTTAAAATGTCATTTTCTCTCATTTGTAAAAAAGCTGTCACCAGATGGAATGAGTTCTCGACTGCAATGCTCAAAGGTACTCATTAAGTCCAGGAAAAAAATATATTTCAGATGAAATTTGTACATAACCTTTGCCCACAACACTTTTAAGGTTCAGACCTATTCCAATATGCTGGGAGTAGTGTTTGTTTGAATGGCTGGTTGGTGTTGTTGTGATGCACTGTGTCAGGTTGGTTGCCAGGCTGGCTCGCTATTTAACAAAGACCACAGTCCCTTAGTAGTCAAGCAGTTTGCAATAATTTCTATGTCCTCAGAATATTTTAGGATTGCAGGACTGTCATTTATGCTATTGCACAGCTAGAGGATAGAGGTAAACACAACTCCAACTTGCTTTTGGTACAGACTTACAATTTTTTATTGCCACTGAGTCCAGGATCACAGAGCATCATCATTAGGACCATCCAGATCAATTAAAGGTGGCAGAATTGCATCCAGATTATTAAGATTAAAACTTGGAATGAAGATTTCCACAGTATTTTAAGGGAAGAAGGAACCTTCCTCCTAGCCTTGAGTGAACTGCTTCAAGTAAGCAGATAAAGCCCACTCACTAAAACCCCTTTAGACCTGGTCTTGTTAGATCTTTGTACCTCTGTTCTGCCACTGGTATACAAATGTTCCTGTTAGCAAAACATTTCTCTGTCAGCCCCTGAAGCAGACAGGGTGCTGGGCAGGGACTGTGAAAAGCCAGTCTGTGCTTCCAATGTGCAGCATCTCATCTTGGACTGATGCAGATATTTAAAATTATAACCTAGAACAAAATTAATTTTCTCAGTGTACAAGGAACATCACAGAAACAAAGCCTAAACCCCTGAGTCCCAATCCTGTACCTCTGGCTATGATATTATCTTTCCTGATTGGCTGTAAATCAGTTTGAAAGGCTGGTGTCAGATGATGTCCAGCTTAATTCTGCAGGCAGCTTAAAATTAAAGGAATCTGATCTAAGATGCACTGCAAACACTGGGAGTTATTTCCTAACGATATCAGTGGCCTTGATATTGCAGATCAAGTATGAAAACACAGCCTGCTTACAAAAATAAGGAAATTCTTTCCAGATCTGTGTTCTCCATATGCCTTTCAAGGATGCAGAGTTTAAAAAAAAATAAATAAATAAAACAGAAAAAAAAAACCAAAATACCAACTTCTCTCATTTTATTAGGACATTTGTAAAAGTCTTGTTATAATTTCAATTTCCCAGTCAGGTTGATTTATGGATTTCCCCCCTTGTTTATGGCTTTTTCAATGCTCCATTTTATAGAAGCCATGAATACATCAGGATTTGCAACAAGGACCTCAATAAGTAGCTCAACATCAGCTGAAAAAGCAGCAGACTGATTTAATAAGATTGTTTTGCTCCAGGTTCTCTCAATCTGCTTTGCACCAATTACAGAAGGTAGGGTCAGAAAGAAGGCTTAACCTAGAATTTTTTTCAGAGATTTTAGCAATGCCATGTTCAGAACTGTTTTCCTGATCCCTATTATGTTGTTAGCCCAGCAGAGGGAAGAAACATGTCACAGTAGGAGCTGTCTTAATATTAAGTATTAGATCACTGATGGTAGGTGTGAAATATTCTGGCTTTGTTGTAGTGTGGGAAGGTTTTTGCAGAACTGCTAAATAAAGAAACATGATTTTACTTTCTTTTTCTTTTTTTAGAAAAATAAAATAAACATGAAGGAATCACTGCATGACCCTGTTAATACAAATTGAGTCAAAGCCTGTGAATGTATCATGATTATAGATGGTGTAATAAATAGCTCAAAAAAAGACCTGCTTTGCTGGACCTTTTTTAAAATTGGGTCAGAGTAGGTCACTCCTAAATCTCCTAGAAACCAAAAAGAACTATTTTTTCCCCCAAATGCAAAGTAGTTCTATGAATATTCAAATATGATCTAATTAATTTTCTAAAAGCCAATGTCTTTTTCTGCCAGAACATAGATTATCATAATTTTATCCTTCAAATCTGAAAAAGGAAAATCATAAAATTCTAAATAATGTTTAAAACCTTCAAATTATTATGCGGAAGTTCCCTGTGCACAGGATAATAACAAACAGTTCACATGTTTCTTAAGCTGGAGGAGGAAAAATACTTTTAACCTTGTAAAACTTCAAGGTATCTAATGCTTTTATTCACATAAATTGCTATGATTTTTATCAGGACTAATCAGACAAGCTTGTGATTTTTTTTTAATTCTTTAGGCTTTTCTGATTTTTCATGCTTTGATCTTCATGTTGAAAATTTTGAAAAATAATACATCACTGTATATGTGATAATGATATACAAGCATATCAGCAATATAGAATAATTTCCCTTCATACAAAAAATGCCAATTTTTATGTTTTGTTCCTGGTTACCACAGAAGTGAAAATGCTAGCCTCATATATGACAGCAAACAGTGTGGCTTCCAGTCCTCAGCAAAAAATATACCTGGAATATGGACAACAGTGGCATTCAGCCTGAACATCCATCACCATTTCAGGAGTTTGAAGTGCATCTGGTCCTTCGGAGTGTATTTCCTGTGATTACCCGTTCAAGTCTTTCCCCACTATTGTGTGTGTCATCAAATGACAGTAATGAAAATAACTGCAGCCATTATTATAGGGTTTAGGACTTTGCCATCTGTTGAATATTAGCCTCTGGCTTCCCCCAACTGGCATGTTGTTATGCCAAAATCGACACATCAGCAGTGTCACCGTACTACATTTGTGTACATTTGTATAGCTCTTTTGTTTACACATATCCCACAGAATTCCACAAAGCACTTCTAATAGAGCCAGTAATCACCAATAAAGGAGGTCAGCTAGAGCGAGGGGAGCTGAAGCACTGATGCCCAAATGCCATGGTGTGGAGAGACAGGGACTGCAGCTGAGATTCCCCATTGCAAGACATGCATGCTTAAAAAGCTAATACAACTGTGTCAAGCATATGTTAAGAACTGGCAGTGTCACACCCTGATCCCAACAGATTTTTTTTGCTTTGCAAACAGCACCTGTAAGGAGTCTTAAGTGGAAGGGAATATAAGGCACTAACATAATACCCTAGAGAACAATTAATATGTTCATAGAGCTTTGCTGACACAGTTTGTTGTCATGTACAACAAAGCATTGGAAGTGTCCTAGCACCCGAATGGCAAAAATTCTGCCCAGGCTTTAGACCTTAAAATTTTTTCTTGTTTTCTCAAGACTCAAGTCCTTCAAAGACAAAAATGGGTATAAGTAGTCTAATATCAAAAATTCCCTGAGTTTAGAGAGTTCATCAGTCACAAGACTGCATCATCATTAGCAATATATACATCCATATTGCACCTGCAAGAGACCATTCTAAGCAACATCCTCACAGTTACATTCTCACTTGCTACATCACAGAAGAGTACAGACTCGTAAAATTCTCATGCTACTTGCTGGCAAATGTTAGATTTTAATTGTGACTACTTTAAAGACAGTATGTCACCATTAGCTGGAAAAAAATATTGAGATAAAGCAATGCACTGAATAATTTCAACAGACAATACAGTCAGTGCAAAAGTACTATAGCAGGTATAGCAACACCAGAAACCCTGGGAAGATTCATTGTGTTGTCCAGGAATATAAATTAAGAAATAAAGATTGTTATGGGAAGATGGAAAGTTCTTAGGGAACATTCATACTAATCCTGTCATTCATGTTTTTATGCCTGGAATGGATCATCTCCATTGCATTTTTGTTCAGAGTTTATTATTTTGGAAAAATTGTGACACTATGGTTTCATTCTCCAACCCTTAGAAGCAAGTTTAATAGAGGAAAATATCTCAATCTATTGTCTTTAGCCAAGGAAGACAAGGAAGTGAGGGTGTCTCAGTAGAGCATTTGACTGAAGAATGAACTCAATCAAGTGTGAAGGAGCTTCTTATCAATTTTTTAACAGCCAAAGCTACTCTCACTTCTGAAAATGCATGTGAGTCATGTACATGTGTAGCAAAAAAAGTACTACCTGCAACAACAAAAAATACTAAGATAAACAAACAGAATTGCTTAATCTCCAGACAGACTGAAAGACAGAAAATGCAGCTGGTATTTCCTGACAAACTATCTCCAGTGCCATCAACTAATCAGAGTATTAAAATAAAACTGTAGTAGCTCAGAATTCACAGCTTTATCAAGAATCTACTAGCATGGTACTTTGGCAACCAGTCTAACCATTAAACACTTACTATTGCTCTTTCAGACACAAACCAAGGCTTACGATGAGTGCTACAATGAACTGTCCCTGTTTCTGGAGCTTGCTGATTTAGCAGCATGAGAGAAAAGAGATTTAGAGCAGCAAAAATCAGCTTCAGTAAATCTAATTAAGTTTGCTTAAATCAGGACTCTAGATGACTCTCATGTCATCTTTATAACCTTAAGTTCTTCAATTACATAAACCAAGCAACAGAGGAAAGATGCATTAAAACATGTGGAACCATGGCCAGAATTTTCTCTTGATTTTCCTCCCAGCTCCTTCTCAGCTTGCCAATACATCTGAATAAGTATTTTCCCTATTATCATTACCTATTTTTTTCATTTTTGAAATAGATTAAAAGTGAAGATGGGAGAGAGTAACTTTCTTATTTCAGCCCCACGAATTTTGGAACACATGGGTTTCCAAAATACAGAAGGAGATTCCCCTGTTGGAGAAGTTATAAATGAAAATGAGCAAACACAGAACATCCATAAGAGTTGATATATTGAGGAGTTAAGTGATCAGCCACCAATATGGTGAAGACTCATTTTCAGTTCCTTTTCATACTCTCCCTGCATTAATGCACTAAGAGATAGCAGCTCTCTTGGGTTTCAGATCTCTCTCCGCCTATCTCGCTGTTTTTAATCAGAATTTCAACCATTAGAGGATAGAAATCTTCAATTAGGCTTACTGAGATGCTCACATTACTGTGAAAAATTTTGGCTTCCATAAATTGGTAAATTTTTAAGACATACTATTTCGTCAAAATATGCCTTAGAACCTACTGGATCGGGAAAAAATGCAGGATAAACTCAGACCCTGTAACAGAAACAGAGCTGCATGCAAGTCACATTGCACCATAGCTCTGTGGGAACTGTAATCAGGCTAAGTGCTGTAAAATGTAGCTGCAATTATTTGTAGATTAAAAATTCCAGCCACAGTTACTTCTTGATTCAAAACTGAGGATAAAGAATTAGAGGTCACTCTGTTAAAATAAGAACATTTTAGTGTAATGTTTGTCAAGGTTGTCTTGGTTAGGTTTTTGTAGTTACTTTTGTACCATAGTGTAAAAATAAATTCTATAAATCTGCACACAAATTCTAAATATTCAAATGCAAAACCATGGACTATTCAAAATGCTGCCAAGCAAAATAATGCTACAGGCCATCTTCAGTGATAGAAGCACAGCTGTATTGAGAACCTTCACTGAGATCTCCACTAGAGCATGGGAGTAGAAAAACTGGAGAAATGGACCTGTAAATGTGCAATGGGCAATCTGCTGTGATTTCTAAGGACACAAAATTGGACCAAATTAGAGAAAATTATAAACCCAGACTATTTAGCCATCTCTGGAGTCAAAATGCAAAGTACTGGAGTAGACAAAAAGTCCAATAGTTTCATTAGACTATGAAGCTGATTTACAGTTCACTATATCCCCAGCCATCTGGGAATAACCTGGAGACAAAAGCCTTTGTATCATGTGGAAGGACACTAAGCTATATCATCCACAGCCCAAAGTACAGAGAGCATGTTAGGTGAAGGGGAAATGTGATAGAAGCAGCAAAGATAATAGAAGCCAAGTAGAGGGAAGTCTGTCTGGGGAATACATGGGAAAAAAGGCTATTTATACTGCTGTGCTGAAGAGACACATATTTCATGTTTTCAGAAGTACTGCATAAACATATATACAAAATTCAGCTTAGTGTTAGTTTCAGCTCTCTGCCAGCTACTAGCCATAAAGCTAATCCCTTCTTACATATACAGACTTTCTGAAGAACACAAAATAGCTCCTGTTATCTGAGCCTAATTGACAGGATTGACATCCAGCTCCTCATTCTGATGTGATACTGAAATATAAGTTTCTTATTTCACACCAAAACCAATTTTTAAAACAGAAAAAAGATTAAATTATGACTTAACTATTACTTCTTGAAACTGAAACTAAGCTTCTATCAAAAAGAATTACTGTGATCTCCATGTGTTAAAGGTTAGGCAAAAGCCTATAAAAGAAGTTGCATCCAACAAATATGCCATAAAGTAAGACTATGTGACACAAAAAAAAAAACCCTGAGAAGTCAATAAGCACAAATCCAGTGAAATTCATTAAAAACCAGGCATGCCTGCAGCAACAGTGGCAAAAATTATCTGGAATTTTTTAGCAAATGCTAAAAAATGTTTTTAATATTTTTTAAAAGAGAAGCATGTTGCTTTCCTAACTCTGTGAAAGATCCAGAGTCCCTAATAGACATGCAGTGATTCAATCAATACATCTATATAGTCAGGAGATCTGGTAGTTGGTACTCATTCATTATGTAGCATTCTCTAAAGCCACATTAAAAGGAGTGAGATATTATGAAACGGCTGGCTAGTAGATTGACACATGCCATTGTGCTACATTCAATCAATTAAACCATCCAGATAGTCCTTTGAGGATAAATGAGTAGATGCTCAAAGAACATATCTGTGCAATCTGATGAAGACATTGAAACAGCAATTCATCATTGCTTCAACATGAATGGTAATAAAGACTAACCAAATGACAGATGTTCTATACAAAGTCGACATTGCAGACAAATGCAAGAGATAAGACACTTTAACTCTTTCCAGTAATGACTGAAAAAACATCAAGCCAAAAATTCCATGTTTATAGAAATATTCCACAAGGAAAGAATCTCCTGCTGTTGGAACAGTCTGTTTTGCTCTTCCAAACCGCTGTAAACATGCACTCTGGACACAAATACAGTGCAAATCAGGTTACTTTGTACCAGCAACAAATCCTGAAGTAATTCCTTTATACAAACCACAATTAGGTTGAAGAGGAACGTATTCAAGCACAAGAGATATGGCACCATTGCAAAGTAGCTGGAAAGAGTAAGGAACACAAATAGCTGATCCCTCAGCAGAGTTTAAAAGGTTTCTGGGAGTTAGTACACAGAAGCGAAAGTAGATTCAGTTCTTAAAGAGATGTTAAACCATCCATGCATGTTGAACAAAATTTGCATGGTTTGTTTTCATCACATCACATTTGTTCCTTTCTCTTCCCCAACTGTACTCTAGAGCTGTGAGTCTTTTGTCCCTTGAGAGCTTAAAAATTATTCAAAGGGGATCAAAATATCTAAAGGGCTCATTGGCTCATTTCATGATGGTTTAAGCCAATCCAAGGTTCCCCTGCTGTCAAAAAGAAGGATCCTCTTTCCCATGGCCTCAGATTGCAATTTCCTCCTTTTCATCAGCTCTAACACTAAATGGAGCCATGAAATGAGTCACATCAGTTTACTGATATCTGATTTCTGGAGGGTTAGTTTTGGAGTAAGCCATCACACAATCAAAAAGTGCCAGCACAACAAGCAGGCAAGGCTGGGGGAAAGGACCAACCTTTTCTTCATGTTGGCCATGGCTAGCATAATCTCAATATAGCACAACTGTCTAAGGAGGACTAGTATTTAGCACCAGTTCCATTCTCCACAGAGCAGGGAAGCAAAAAGCTACTGCTAATTAGTAGCTGCAAGTGTGTACACTAGCCAGGGGACTACTAAACGCTCGTAATTTCTGGCATAAGCTCAGATCCTCCAGGACCAAGTGCATATTTACAGCATCAGCCAATAATTAGAATTGATTGCCATTCCCCAACCTCCAGGAACTGAGCTGCTGCCAAGTGCCCAGATCAGACAGGTGCTGGGGAAGCCCAAAGGGTCTCACAACTCCAGAAAGAGGTTCAAATATGAGTTCTCCCATGAGAAGAACAGCTCTTCTTCCCAGGTATTAGGACCCAGAAAAATGCAGAATTTGAGTTCTCCTGCAGGCTCTCGAATACTAGCAATTTTCTGCTCGCAGATTGTTCTGCCAAAAGATGCTAATGGATTGCATGTAAAGGTTAGATGATGTTTCAGCAGTCAGTGCTACCCCAGAGAAAATTTAGACAGGCTGCAGGAAAAACACTCAGAGCAATCAAAAGCATTCTGTAAGACAGAGACTACTGCACTTCCTGGCAGGGGAAAATGTGTCAGCTCTGCAGTGGGAAGATAGATACCTTGGCTCACCATAACGCTTTCAACCTTTTCACATAGCTACAGACTGATTTTACATGCAATATTGTAGGGCTTCAAGGAAAGTAAATATCTCAGGTGTGACAAGCAAATAGATCTTTGCATGTTTCATTGAAGATGGCAAATTCCCAAGTCTTGACTACGGAAAAGATTGTAGGTACTATGTCAGGGAAGAAATTAAACACAATATGTAAAATCAGTGAATGTCTGTGCACACTTGAATGCCACCAAGCCAGTGTAAAGAAAGCCTTGAGTGCAATCAGACTTGGGATTTTCTCATTTATGCAAAAAATTAGCATCTTCCAAACCAAAATTGCCTTCTACTTGCAAAAGAACATGATAACATTTCTCTTCCTTAATTATCCTAGTAATTAAAAGGTAGAATAATGAAATAAACTAGAGAATGTTTTATGCTTTCTCTTTTTCCAAATATTTGCTTGTTTCTCACTTGTTTAGCTCTTTTTTCATGGACATGTAGGCTAATTCTTCAAAGATACTCATCAGCAAAGACCCTTTCAAGTGACAAGGTCTTAGAAATTTTATTTCCCAGAAACTTGATAGGTTTTCATTATAATACTTGCCCGTATCATCTCAGATGAGAATTTTTACAAAGATGGACCTTAATTAATATTTAAATAGAGTATTATACAGTGAAGGTGTTGATTTTAGTCTACAAAGCATTCTGCAACAGTTGGGTTTTACCAGAGAGTAATTACTTTTAATAGCCAAGCCAGCAGCTGACATTTCCATGTTCCAGATTTCTCCTAACCGTGCACTGTGTTGGCAGGAGGACAGCCTAACTGTAGTACTATCATCAACATAGAATACAAAAGGACAGTCAGCTTGATATGCCAGAGAGACAAACAATGGAAAGAAATAAAAGCAATTAATTTTGGAGTGTACTGTTGGTTAAATATAAAATTATTGTGCTTTTCTTCTTTTCAAATACTGATTGCTTAAGGAAGGTCTCTGTAACTGTTCTTAGTCTATTTATCTTTAGCACATGTAACAGCAGTGATAATGTGAATTTCAAAATTTTCACTATATTGAATCTCATTGCATAGGAAATTAATCACTTTGAAGTCATATTTTTGTTCAATTGGTCATTATTTCCATTATCCATCAGGAAGATTAAGCCCCCTGGCTTGTCCTACCTCTGTCCATGTATCATACCAGTATCATTCTGCATCCTCAGCCACAGGCAGTCCTTGAGCTATAAATTTTTGGAGATTGAAGATGCATGATGGAGCCCTGCTTTCCTGGACATAGCTGAAAATCTGCCTGTCCAAAAAGTGATGAAATAGTGAATTAATTCCTTGTATTGCTTTGCTTTTGTGTGCACAGCTTTTGCCTTACCTATTAAACAGTCTTTATCTCAACCCATATGTTGTCCCAGTTTACCATTCCAATTCTTTGCCCATCCCACTGGGGGGAGGAGTGTAAGCATGTGGTTGTGTGGGGCTTGGTTAAACCAGGACAAAGAGAAAGGCTGTCCTGTGTCCCAAGTCTGAAATGTTACAGAGAAAATTTCCATAAATCTTGGTTTCTTTTATTTTTCATTGGGATAACTGGCACTTATTTTTATTTCTGTTCAACATTAGTTGACTTCAAAGGTATTTTATGAATGAGACAATTCTGACAGTCAAAAAATGTATTCCTTTTATGATCTGTTTTTATTTGCTGTAAGATTTTCTTATGAAAACTCTATTTCAAGATTTTCTTGCATTGCCAGTCTTGTAAATGTGAGAAGAAAAGCATACACAGAATATTAATCAAGTCCTAATTCTGTCTTTAAGGTCAAACAGAATTTTTGAAGTTGATATATCTGACAAAGGATTAGGACTACAAGAGTCATATCTGCATCTTGAAAGCAGATTTGAGAAATGCCAAATGATTCCAGTTATAACTGCAAAGCCAAGAGAAAACAACTGTCCACAGAACATTTCAGCTGTTTTCACTAATTAACTCAAGTGTTATCTTTTCAGAGTAGATAGCAAGTAAACAATGGATACAACAGTTTCAACAATGTTGTCACAAGTGTTGTGTTACCATAAATTTGGTCACTTACTAGTCAGCAACGTCTGAGACCATACAGAAGATTATCAGCAAAACTAACAAAGATGATTTTCTATCCTCCCTCAACACAATATATGAAAACAACAACCTCTCCCACATGCACGTGCCCTTCAGCAGCCTGAGAGTTATACCACAGTGCATTAGTATTTCACTGTCTCCTTTTGGTTTCATGCAGGGTGACAGGGGTTAGGGTTGGGGGGTAGCGGGACAGAAACATGCATGGGTTTATCCTGTATTTTATTGCTTCAGAAGTACTTTGCATGATTGCACAGCATCAGGTTGTCCTGGGTAGGAGAGCCAGCTCATTAAAGCAGAATATCACTGAACAGACTATTCATCTTGAAAGTTGAGGTCCCCTCAGAAACAAGAGTCCAACAACAACTGATACTTGGAACAATGAGTAAAGAACACTGTGTCTTCTCTAATGATCCCTAGAGAAAAAAAATCCCTAGTTAAAAAAAATGTGTTGGCCAACCCTCATTTGAGAAATTAAACAATTATGCCTTGCAGTGTATTGGTGCAGGCTCTGTAGTTAACTTCTGTGCTCTTCATTGAGACTTTTGGAGAGCAAAGCCTTGGTTTTCCCTGAGTCCAGGTGATGGCATGGTAACATACTGTTCAGTCAAGAAAGAAATCATATTTGGTCCTGCTGCTGGCTTCTTTTAGGGAGAGGATGCACTAGTATTAATTCACTAATCTCCTCTGGAAAGGAAACTCAAGATAAGAGCCTCCTCCCAAGGAGAAAATATTGAAAAGGTCATATTTTTATAGCAAATTCAAGAGCAAATAGAAGCATAGCTGCAATTTTGTGCCAAATCCTATTTTGAGAGCTTCTTTTTTGTTTTTCAAAAGCAAAAATATCGTCTGAACTGATATTTTTCATTTTTGTGCTCAGTCTGCAGTTTACCACCTTTCATGATGAATAAAGTAAAATGTGGCTATTTTTCATTAAAAAACTGTCTTTTGTACTTTAAAGAAAATGCCCTTGTCATTTTTTTGCATACTGCTTAGTCCAGAAAAGAGTTATTTGGCAAGTTTCAAATGCTGTATGTACATAGTCAAAGGGGAAGATTTCATACTTGACTGAGTTTGGAAGTAGCAGATAAGAAACAAATGCATTAACACATAAAAAACAACATATTCTAGAACATCTATTTGCCTTTGTAGAGCAGGATATTTATAACAATCCTGACTCAATGCTCCAATGCAAATGGATTACAAGGATGCTTAAGGTACTATAAGGTCAAGGCTTCAGATACTGATCCAGTTCTGTAAAGTCAAAACAGAGTCTCTGGGTATTGCACTGGATATTAAACACGGAAAAAATGCATCCTGGCATGCTGGGAAGTGCTGAAATGCATACAACATAATCAAAACAATTTCCTTATCTGTTCAGCACTTCTAATCATATGTTACCATTATGCAAACACGGATATTGTTACGCTACTGATTACATGGTCAACTAGTTGTCCAAAAACTTCAACACCACGTCATTTTCTTTACAATACTACACACCACAGTTTGCTATTTTTCCTTTTTTACATATCTACATTTTTAAAGGATGGAAAGCACTTACTCTTGAAAAAAAAAAGCATCTTTTAAAATAATATTTTTGTGACAATAGGTTAAGAAATTCACATTCACCAAAATGTCAAACAAATCAAAGTTATCATTTTCAGGACAAACACAGAATCCACACTGCATGTAGACTTAGAAACAGCTGCCAAAGAAAGTGTTAGGAAATTCTCTGCAAGGTAGAAAAAGACTAAGTTAAAACTCCTGTGAGAATCATCACTTCAAATTTCTTGACTCTTCTGTGCATGTACATTTTTATCATGACATTGCACAGACATACTTTTTTTGCATTTCATACTACACTTCCACTACATTTGTAACACCAGAATATTTCACTCTGAATGTTAAGCACTAGGATTCTAATACCTCGTTCTTAGGGAAAAGGCTTACCAGAGCAGAAGCTGAGCTGTATTAATTTATTGTCATGATGAAAGGGATAGTGAGAATCAGAACTGACACTAACTCTCTCTATTTTCTCCGCTACTTTTTGATTGCAATCATTGTGGTCTCCACGGATGTCATATCCATAACAGGCACACCAGCATTTGAAGCAGTTTACTGAGTCTGGAAAACAATCCTGATAAAAATGTGCTGCAGCCAGAACTTGGCATATTAGAGTGTCTGAAAAGATTGCCAAGGTTGGCATTTTGCCTCTGTTGCCCAGGGCCATAGAAGATTGACACAAACTAAAAATAGTTGTAAAGATCAAATGTGTGTGTTTTTATGAGACACTTTTCTTTTCTTTTAAAACACAACTTGCCTGACAGATCACAAGCACCTAATACTACAGGGTGCTGATGGTTTCAGGAATGGTGCTGGGGATCATATGAGCTTTGTTTTGTTTGAGAGCACTCTACAGAACCAGATCTACAGCACATGTTAATGTGCAAGATATTATGTGCAGGGTGGAATTTTTAAAAAGCCAAAGGAGACAGAAAAGCAAATGTCAGTAAAAATCATGCAAATCATGTACAAGTTGATGGACAAAACTAAAAACAAATAAGGGATTAGTATTTGATCAAGTTTTTGATCAAGCATTAAGTTCTGTGACCTTTCTATGCCCACAGAAAATTCAAACCTCAAGACACACACAATCTTAGTAATAGTGCCTGGTACATGATTCTACCTGGATTTGCAACACTCTCTTTAGATTTTTGAAAACTTTAAATTTTGCCCCATTTCCTACAGAACCATTTGGATGGATGCAGACACACATCCACAAAATTATTAATTTCCTTTTGATTTTTTTACATAATTTTAAGTCCTTTTTTTTGTGCTTTTCCTCTGCAAGTCATCATGAAGAGAAGTTGTACAGGCAAAAATGTGTGCAGCATGCCAATTTCCAAATCAATTATTATTGATTAATAGGTCAGATGTAACAGTCTCACACCCAATATCCAACTCCTACAGAGGATTTTCCAGAATGTAAAGATTACATTTTTAATTGATTATTCTAGGAAATGAAGGAAAGATAAACATGGGACAGCATTATTGAACATTTTATAAATAGAAAAATATGTTCATTAAGTTCAAGTAATTACTAATTGTGAACTATTTACAAAATTTAGAACTTCTTGCAATCTTGGAGGAAAAAGAGCATAAGAGCAGACTGGAGATGACTCTGAGCAAACTAATCTAGTAGGTGGCATCCCAGTCCATGTTAGTGGGACCGTAACGAGATGACCCTTAAGGTTCTTTCCAGTTCAAATCCTTCTATGATTCTATGGTAAACTGTACACAGAAAGCAATAGGTTGGATAATTTTCCAACACTTACTGCCTCTGCTTGACCAGACCTTTACTAGAATTCCTTTGAAAGAGGAGAACTTTGTAATACAGAAATTTGTAATGCATAACTGCAAAAACTCAGGGGAATTTTAGGTTTCTTCTGATAAAGCTGCCAGAAGCTCCTTTCAGGTTTTGTACATACAAATGGTATAAATAATTCACACTAAAATCTCTGGCACCTGAAGGAACTAAAAGGGCAGCAAACCATTCCATGGTTTCAGACAGGTAGAACCAAGACCAAATTTCCAATCAATTCAATTAATTTAACATTAATATAAAACAATGTCTGTTTACTACACAGTCTGTCTCTGTGGAATGATATTGTGTTTCCCTCACTAGAAAGCTGTTTCTAGGGACTAATTACAACAGGAGTAGTACTGTTATGTGAGGAACATTATGACTTTCAAAGTCACTGTCATTCAGCTATGGAAGATTGTAGGTTCAATTTCTTCTTAGATCTCATAAAAATTACTTAGTTTCTCAAGAAAAGTAAATAAGAAAAATATTGCAGCATGATGAATTTCTCTGAAGAGCTAATAAAACTTCATTTCACAAACTTCTATCAAATGCTGATCCGTACATTTCGAGTTACTGCTTGTTGGGTGGCTGCTGAGTCATCAGAGTGACTGACATAGTTTTGACTTTAAAAAATGCCTATTTGGTGCATCAGTAGCAGTTTTCAATACACTAGTTGCTGTGCCCTGAAGACCTCTGAGTGGAATTAGGTTGTCCTGGCCCACAGAGGCAGATTCTCCGATTATAATTTTGGCAATATCGTCTCTCCCTGCCACTTCAAGAACAATGATGGTGCTGAATGCTACAAAGTACAGACTCCATTGGAATTTCACACTTAGAGTTCACTTCCATGCTTATTTTTGTCTATTAAGTTATTGTGGCATAGATTAATAATAAATATTGCCTCTTAATGCTGTAGC
This sequence comes from Cyanistes caeruleus, assembly GCF_971803275.1. Lineage (NCBI taxonomy): Eukaryota > Metazoa > Chordata > Aves > Passeriformes > Paridae > Cyanistes > Cyanistes caeruleus. The sequence goes on from NC_141701.1 coordinate 126,872,441, forward strand.
ACAAATACTTCAGCAAAACTCCTCATTCATTTAGCCTTCTTTGGTTTTCCTTTTCTCATGGGAAGAAGTATGTGTTTTTCTGAGGAACACATTTGATATGTTCATCAAGTTTGCTTATTCATTATGCTGCTAGCAGTGGAGCTTCTCTCTGTTGGTGGTTGTGATTGCATCCTCATGTTATTGGCCTATTACCTATAGAGACTGAGGGCATGTATGGATTACTTTCACTACTAAAAGTTTCATACTGGAAGTTGGCCACATGGGAAATATCTCCACTTTACTGGAAAGAGGTTAAAAGTATCAATGTAATTTTGTTGTTTCCATTGAGGGATTCACGGATTGTAAATTTCCTCTTTTGTGTCTCGGTATCTACACAGCTAGAAATATACGTTAATGGAGCAGCTGTTGCCAGTCTCAAGCATTCAGAGACATCCTGATTCAATTAGATTGTCACTGATTAATTCATATTTGTAATATATTTTGGTCCTTAATTTGTACTCTGGGCAAAAAAATAATTCCTCCTTTCTCTAGTCCTACTCCTCATTCCACCAAATCTTCATAAATAAAAGCATAAAAGCACAATAAATGAATGCTATTAGTGAAACAAAGGATACCAGCAGTACTTTCAACTTCTTCCAAATTATTGCGCAGATACCACTAAAATAAGAGTCCATTTCAATGGACCTTAATTTTTATTTTTTCTATGCTAAAAAAAAAAGTTATTCAAATTTTCTGTCTTGCAATTTTGTAGTACATGTGATTTTTTACCATGTCTTAAAAGTATTGAAGAGTTTTGATACTAAACTAGGAGTTTTGATCAGAAGGTAACTTGAAAAAATATTTCTGTCATGTCATGACCATGAACAGCACTTAGCACAAAGAGAGACCTTGACTGATTATAGAGCAGCACAATCACCGACCATTATGAAGTTCAACAAGAGACAGTGTCAGATTCTGCACCTGGGATGGGGCAACCCTGGATGTACAGACAGACTGGGGAATGAGAGGCTGGAGAGCAGTGCCACAGAAAGGGACCTGGGGGTCTGGTCAGTGTCAGGATGAACATGAACCAGCAGTGCCCTGGCAGCCAGGAGGGCCAACCCTGTCCTGGGGGACATCAGCACAGCATCACCAGCCAGGCAAGGAGGGGATTGTCCCCTCTGCTCTGAGCTGGGGCAGCCTCACCTCGAGTGCTGGGGGCAGTTTTGGGTGCCACAATATAAGAAATTCAACTGTGAATATAATACAATAATATCAATATTTAGTTTAAAAACTAAATCATGTTAATTTTGAGCTTTATTATGCTTATTCAGTTAACTCCTATGTAATTTAATGGTAAAGCTTCAACAGTTATATTGAGAATATAATACAGTGCCTGAATATAACTGTTGAAGCTTTACCATTAAATTACATAGGAGTTAACTGAATAAGCATAATAAAGCTCAAAATTAACATGATTTAGTTTTTAAAATTAAAATATTTTTTCTGGTTTGTTCTTTTGTTATATTGACAGCAATAGCAACTGAAACTTATTTACAGAAATGTAGTGGTTATTGTCTCTGAACCTTTCAGCCTCCCAAATTCAACCTAAGACCCAAAAGATTTAGAATGTGTGTATAACTCACAAATTACATTGGGATCAGATCTTACCTGCTGAGATTCCTGCATCCTTGTGTTAACAGTCTGTCTTTAAAACTCACACAGAACAGGCCCAGGTACTCTTTCCTTTCCATTATACTATGCCTTCAAGTATGTTCTCTGAGCTATCACACCCACCCACTGGAAAAGGGATTTTAGAAGGTTTTTGAGAAGGTTTGAGACCTTTGTAGAAAATTTTTTGGTGTTGTTGGAAAACCTAATGTGTACTCCCATAGCTGCAGGCAGTGAAGGTAAAACTTGATCTAACCATGAAAGCAGTGAGGTATGTCTATTAGAACACATTTTTTGCTGAATTCAGCATGAAAAAAGTAGTTACTTGATCTTCTGAGAGCACTTGTTTGGTCTCTTGAGAAAGGGCCAGTTTATAGAGATACTTTTCAAAGTGTTCAGCAATGCAACTCTTCCCCCTATAACTTGTTTTTCCTGTTGCAGAAAGTTCTTAGCGCTTTGCTCTTGTAAACAATTAATACAGTCATTCATTAATGCTCTACTTAACTGGGTCCTTTGTAAATCTCTGTTCTCTAATAGAAAAAGAAGAAAATAGGAGAGCACTTTCTCGTACTTTATTATGGCCCTTTAACAGCATTGGAAATATTCCATCAAGAGATTTTAGTCACATTATTTGGTATAGGATGGATTAGTCAGAAAAAGAAAATTCTTTTAAAGGCATTAACCTTTGCTAAAAATTGCAGATGGCTGTAATGACAATTTTTATGCCTTCGGTATTAGATGATGTACAAAGTGCCTGATCCAGCAAAAAATATTCATATCCTTATGGACCATGCAAGCACTGGATGCTGGTTCCACAGCAGGTGAGCTGACATATTCAGATGAAAGGTCAAACTGCAACAGAAAGCAAATACCTCAAGTACAAATAGTGAATGGACTCTCTGTGTCCATCTGTCACCACCCCTGGTCTCTAGACAGTCTTCCCACCGAGAGTCATGTGAATTACAAGGTTCCCATTTCCCTGCTCCACTTCTTTCCTCTCTCATTCCTTTCTTCTGTTCCTCAGTACTTTGAACAGCACACTGCTCCTTCACTACTTATCTTCAAAAGTGCCTAAGTGCCTTCTGCTTCCTTGCTCCTTAGACCAGTAAAGCCAGTTATTAACAAATCCACTGGAACAGTAAAATGACATGGGTTTCAAAGACAGATCGCCAACTCAGAATAGTTCATGCTGATCCCTGTTTGTCCCAGCTGAAAATAACAGCAAATTTCTCCACACCAAATAAGTTTTAAATGTCTGGACTTTCTATTATCATCAGTCAGATAATCAGAAGAGACACATTTTTTTAACTGCTCAATTAAACACCTTTTTAGGACACCTGACAAAACCTTTATCCTAGTAGCATATATCCTGTACAGTACCAACACAGGCAGCTTGTTCTTATTTAGGAGTAAAAAGCAGGAAAACTTTGAAAAAGTTTGAGAGTAGTTCATACAGGCTAACAGAAATCCCCATTATACCCACATTCACCTGTGTGTGAATGAATAAGCCAAACCTACTGTACCTATAAAAGTGGGCCGAACAATAATGTTCAGGGCACATCTTTAAGATTAATTGGACTTATTCTAAAAATTGTGTATTCCTTGTGATATTCCTGTTCTGTCCTGGGTGAAGAAAACAAAAACAAAACAAAACAAAACAAAACAAAACGAAGCAATAAAAGAAAAAGAAAAAGAAAAAGAAAAAGAAAAAGAAAAAGAAAAAGAAAAAGAAAAAGAAAAAGAAAAAGAAAAAGAAAAAGAAAAAGAAAAAGAAAAAGAAAAAGAAAAAGAAAAAGAAAAAGAAAAAGAAAAAGGAAAAAGAAAACGGCAGTAAAAGGTGAAGAAATACAATGCACAGCTCTTGAGAAATATTAAATATTTGCCCTAGGTTCAGATGCAATTTTGGGTGGAGGTTCATATCTACCACTGTTTACCAAAGCTCAATTCTTAGAGGAAGGATTTCTAAAAATAGATGCAAATATTATTTTCCTCTCTCTAAATGCTCACAAACATTTGAATTATGTGTTCTAACTACACACTGTTCACGTGCTTGTCTCATTATTGCAATCTGTCATATCTGTACAGGTAATATTAAAAATCTGGTCATGTACATGAGATGCTTTAAATCAAGCAATTAATTACTTTTAGAAGTAGTGTTCTTTTTCAAAGATGAAGGAAAATATTTTAGTTAGTCAAGATATCTTATTACTTCTCCATAATATACAGAGCTTTAGGGAAAGATTAGGTTTATTAAGTCAGATTCACAATGCAGGCTTTCAACACTGCCATTTCCAATAAGTACACATTTGTTTAATATTAAAGTTCCCTTTCAAAACAAAGTAGTTAAGCCTACCCTCACATTTATACATCTGCAGTTTGTTTGATAACTTACAACATAATTACAGGCTGTCCTCCCACTAAATGCTGTATTCAGACTTATGAAACAAGGTGGTAAAATATGCACTGGAGTCTGAGTACTAAGCCCGTAATTTACTACAAGCACTAGGAAGAAAAGAAACAGAGGGGAACCCTGCTATTTAAACTGCTCAGTTATCACGTTTTCCTCCCCCACACATGCAGTAGCATATAACCCATTCATATTTCAATTTTACATTTCCCAAACTGTCATCTTGTGTTTCAAGTTCATTTAAGATCCAATCTGCTTATCAGAGCAGCAGTGAATGCTGTTGCAGATCGAGACAGAGCTGTCACTCCCTGCTAACAGATAGGTCTGTGGCACATGGGTTGGTGAAATAAAAGCAGGCTTTGTGGGGTTAAGAAAAGTGCCCAGAGTGTTATGGAGGGAAGAGGTGACCAGCCCCTTTCTTACCTCCCATGTCCAAGCAACGAGAGACTATCCTCCCTCTCTGTTGGAATTGCAGCTAAAATAACTAAGTAAATTCCCAGGTAGAACCAGGGAATGTGGAAAAATGAGAGACTGACCTCATTTCAGCCCTTTCAGCCAAGTTTCTCACAGAGGGTGGGCCACCCCAGGGGAGACACTGAAGAGGCCAGCTGCCCACTGTCCTGCAGGGCTCACTGCAGGATACCTCATCACCCCTACCCTTTCTCCAGAGCTGCTTGCTCACATACAAAACAAGGCTCACATGATACCTTGGTTCTGCCCAGCCTTTCCTTCCAGCTTCCTTTGGAGCAGGAAGCTCCTGTGCTCCTCTTTCGTCAGAGACTGCAAGCTATTAGCCAGAAACAATGCTTTAGGTAGTCACATTCTCTTTCGTTTTTTACTTAGTTGTTGTTGTTGTTGTTGTTGTTGATTTTACTCTCCCATCATACTAAAACAGCAACCACAGGTTTTGAATCATGATTTTCTGTGAAAAGTATGTAAAGCTTGCCTTGCAGCGTGTTCTCAGAAAAACTCCATTCTGTAAATATTTTTATTTAGTTTACTTGGTGTGCTCCAGACTGAACTTGTCTCACACACTACCTACAATTGTAACAAATTACCCAAGTTTTAGGCTTTAAAAAATGAAAGCCACACCTTCACATATACTATCCACTAAACACATCCTTTACTATAAAAAGTAATAACTATTAAAGGCATACTTATTTTCTACTGTTTTTTCTACCTTTTTGCTGCCTCTCAAACCTGCACCGTAAATATCAATAACACAGTCACTCTTAATTCAATTTTAAAACCTCTAAGCTATATTTGGCATATTGCAAGATGAAAGTAGAGTTCAGTTGCTGTGAGAAAACAAGTAACACTAGAATAACATCTTAAATGTAGGTGTGTGACTTTCATAACAGTGGTTTATAAGGGAAAGGAAGGAGATAATATACTGAAAGCTGACTGTTTTGTAGCCCTTTGTCTGCTAAAGCATCTCCATAATGTGACCCTGAGAAACCTAAGTCCATCCCCACTCATTCTGAAGTATTTTGAAATGCCAAGAAAATTAGAAAATCATATTCCATACCATTTGTTCAATAATCCTCCTCTTAGTTCTCATAACTGTTTTATTCAAGGACACCCATCTCAACCCAGATTTTGTATGGGCTTTCAAAAAAATAAAGGATGTTTTCCTCATGCCAAAATCCATACTGTTTTTTTCAGTGTACTCGACAAGCAGATAAAAGTGGTAAAGACACAAACTATCAAGAAGAGAAATCTGTTGAAATTTTTTCTCCTCCAATTACATCCAAAGTTGCAGCCTTACTGGTATTCTACCTTCATGTAAGCTAAACCAAAGTGGTATCTGACTATGTCTGACCTAGCAGAGGAATCTTTAAAGCACAATTTGAAAAGGTAGAAGCTTCTCTGACCTGTATGGATGCAACATATAAAACTTGGATAGGATATGATGCTCCCAATAGGGGTCCCTACTTCTCTACAGTCCTTTAAGTTGAGCCAGGGCTGGTTAGGACATTCAAGTCCCATCACCTGCTCCAGAAAAAAATATTAAAATGTGTTAGTGGAAGAGACAGACAGATAAAGAGGAAAACCAGATGGGGCTCTTTCAGTATTTTTGTAAGCTCTTTTTCAAACTGCATTGAAGAGCTAAGAATTTCAGTGCAACTGTTGCAATATCAGCAGAAAAACTATGACACACTGTAAAAGAAAGGATGTGAGGCAACGTGTCAAGGTGTTTGATTCTTAAATAATAAATCAGACTTATGCTTGAAATAAAGTTCCTATATCAAGCAAATTACAAATTCTGTTCTTATCTGTCAAAGCTGGCTACTTGCACGTCTGAGTGACTATATAATAATATAGCAGGTATATAATACATGCTATGTAATCATAGCAGGTATAAATTATGCTTTTTCCCTAAACCTTTCTCCAGAAAAACATTTCCTTGGACATATTTTCCAAAACTCCAGTTTGTCATTCTCTTTTTTCCCCATCTATCAGTTAGCCGGAAAATATTCTTCAATGCACTGGTGAAACCTGAGCATGGTGTGATGAGTTGACCTAGAAGAGACACATCCTCTGTGATACAGGTTGGTATTTGGGCATGTAACTCCTTTGGGTTCTGAATCTTTGTCTAATTAACATCCATCTATAGTTCATATAGTATCAATTAAAGCATGAATGTGACGATGTCCTCAAAAAGAAAGAAAACAGATTATAAGTGACTTTTGAAAAGACATTTCACATCTGTGAACTGACCCACCTGGAGAGAAAACAAGAACAGGAAGGCACACACAAGACTTTGTTTTATAGGCTGCCTAATTATCCAAATATGCCTTTTGTCCCATGTAATTAAGCCTGCAGTAAGGGAAGGCATGGTGTTTATGGCTGGATTCACAAAAAGGTCTACTGAACAGTGTATTTTGATGATGGGCTTTCTTTTTCTTTTTTCTTGCCAGTTATAGGAATCAACTGCTGACAGATGAACTACAATTCAGAGTTAAATTGCTAGTTGGCTGGGCTCTGGATTGCCTGTTGCTTCTTTAAAGTTCAACAGCAATGATCTTTGGCAGAAAAGCTCTCTTGTTTCCACAGCTAATGCACTGATTTGGGGTTTACTCACACAACTCTGCTTCATGACAGCATCTTAAGTCCTCCATCATGGTGAGCTCCATGAAAAATTGTGATGAAATGACAAAAGTGCAGCTAAATTCCTTTTGCAGCTCTTTGATCTGGAAGCCTGAAGTGAAAGGTCTGCTCTTGCTGTAACTAACACTCCTCACCACCCCAGGCAAAGCACAGGTTTTAGCACCCATTTGAGGCCTGGGCTTCAGTTACATCCCTTCTCTTTGCCAGAAAAGGCAAAAGAGTGGTTACCACAATGCACCCTGGGTCCACCTCTTGGGGCAGAATAGGTTGGGAAGCCAAGGTCCCAAGTGGTCTCTGATGTTAGGAAAAGTTGCTGCAGTGCTGGAGAGAGAAAGGGATTGAAAAAATAGGCAGCCAAGGTTCAACTTAATAATTTGCTTGCACTTTGGCAAACCTGATTCAAGCCTGGGGAAACCCCAGTGTCAGGGAAATATATATCACTTGTCCTGTTTTAAGCTTCGTCTTTGGCCTTTAGGAAATATCTCCTTTTAATGTCATTATTATAAATAAATCTATAGCTCCTGCAGAGTGGGAACAAGTTTATAAAAGAAGTATTTTTGTATTGTCACTTATCAGGACACAATTGCACTAGACTAGAGACCACATGGTTATGTATTCACACTAATAAAAGCAAAATTTTCCATGCCACCTACTGATTTGCCTGCTCCTGGAGTGCAGCTCAATAAGAATTGACTTGGGTTAAGAAACATAAAATAGAAGAGCTAGTTTTCAATAATTTCAGGCTCTATCAGTTCCAGTAGAAGTCCAAACATGCTGTTAGACCTACAAAAATATATTCACAAGCTACATCCAGTAGTACTGATGTTTTCCATTCATCATTATATAAGTTATGCATGAGGACAAAGTATGCTGAAGGGCTGTTAGGGAAGGTGACACTACCACAAAGTATTCATATTCAAAGCAGACTTTAAAACAGATTGCAACAAGTATGAGATACAGTAGAAAACAGCTGTCAACAAGCCAAGGATAAAGACAGTGATCTACACCCCAAAATGGTCCTTCAAAAAAGGGCTAATCATTGCCAATACTTAACAACCAAACTATTTCAGTGTCAGCTTCCCAGACAGTCACTAATGCTGACTGACATGCAAAGTGAATGTAGAAATATCAAACAATAGTCCGGTTCCTGAGGTTCTTACTCATACATTTAACGCAGTTGTTACCAGGGCAATTTTTTTTTATTGAAGTCAATCCATTCTGACACCCTGCTCTGAAAGCTTGTTGGACTTGGCAATAATAATTCCTTCTGCTTCTTTTCATGTGTTATCCCTTCAGCCTTGATCCTTTCATCTGTGTCCCCTGTAGGAATGATGTGCAATCCCTACTCTATTTCCAATTGTTGAGACATCTGGAGATGGGAGTAAGGAGGCATGACAACCAAAATACAACAGAGGACCTTAAATTTAAAAAGCAAATTGACCTTATAGTTGCAGAGAGAAAAGATTGCTATGATTATAAACATACTTTATAAACATCTGATGATCTGCTCACTATCTGAAGTACGTTTAATTCAACTAAATGCAATATCTTTTATCTTGCAGACATCTTGGATTTGAGTAAAAACAATTAAATCATGATGAAAGATGAAAAAGATGAAAATAACGAAAACTCTACCAAACTGCTTCTGCAAAAGTTTGACATCAGTTTGAAATTTCAGCCAAATTAAAATGGTTTACAAAACTACAAACTGTAGAATCCCTTCTTTTTTTTCTTCTGCAAAGAAAAGCATTTTATTTTAAACCTCTTCTATAAACAGTCAATGCCACACAATTGAAAGAAACAAGTTAGATGGAGGATATTAGATAAGAGATTACGGGGATATTAGATAATGTTTAAATTCAGGATGACAAAATACTGGCGACAAATATTTTGATACTTTGCATCACGGGTCATGGTGAAGACATGTTCAGCAACTCAGCAGAACATCGATGTTATGTCTGCCAAACAGACAGGATTGAGAACATTTTGTCATGCCTCCAAGGCAAACTCTAAATTAGTCTACAAGCCAGATCGACTTCTACCAGCAGAATAGAATGAGTATTTATGCATTTTAGGCAGCCCCTTGTAACCTCCAGCCCACCAGGTCTCACTCTACCACATGTGCTATAACATCAGTGCTCTGCTTTGCCACTTGTCAGCCACAGGCTCATAGGCATGCCAGACACCCTGCCTAAATTCTCAGCAATCATCTTCTTTCAGGGTGGCTGATTTGAAGGTTCCTGTATGGACAGAGGAAAGCCTGTTTTATAAGCCTGTATCATGCTGTGAGACCAGCTCCCAGCTTTGTGTCATGCAAACCTTAATCTCTTCACAACCTGTCTATTTTCATCTCAGTCTGGTGTGAATATCGTTTCTCTGCTGAGGGATCTGGATTGCTCATGATCTAATCATATCTCCTGTCATCTCAATACAGGTTATTTCTCCTACATGTTTATCATAGATGCATACTTCCAAATGTCAGCTCAAAACAATGTGACAATATCAGCAAAATGTTTTGCTTTAGCAAGTGCAAACCAGCCTGTTGGGTATTCAAGGAAAATGGCACCATCTTCTTTTCTAACTTTTAATCCTAATGCTTGCCTTTTCAATGTGACTAGTTGCTTCCTCCTTGCTTATCCTCTCAATCAAGACAGTGACAGTATGTTTTCATACTGCACTGCATTTTTGTAACTCATGTAACCTGAAAAGTTGGTTATGTGTCAATTTTTTTTTCCATCACTGACTACTTTAAATGTAAGTCTTCATCCACTGATATTCACAAAGCATTTCTGTGAATATCCCTAAATATGCTTTCAAAAGCAATCATTCCCTCTTGCACAGAAATGTAAGGGCCTTTTAAGTACATAACCAAAAGAGTGCACATCCTTGGGCTCTATATGTGGATCCTTCTTTACTTTTACTGTGGCTTTATTTCGATGTTTATTGCACTTTCTACCCTCAGATCCAAACCCACAAAAACAGAGGGAAAAACATCCTCTTGCAAGTGACAGAAAAGGACAGCAAAAGCCCATGACAAAATCTGAAAGTTGAAGGAAGGAGCCCAGTGAGATGACACATCTTTGTGTAGGCAGGGCAATAAACAGGAGAGTGACTTGTATTTAACCCTAGCTGTAGAAGGAGAAAGGGCAGCAAACTCTTCCCAGCAAATGAAGAACCAGAGGGAAGGAGGAACAGACAAAATCAGGAACATGACTGGGAGCAAACTGTTCCCTGAGAAAAAAAAATAAAGTAATTTTTTTCCCCCAAAAGGGAGGTGAGACCCTTCCCTAAGGTCTGTTTGAGGAGGGGTGCAGCCATACAGTGTTTACCCAGACCTTTCAAACTATGTAGTGTTGCCTTCAGTAAGACATTACTGTGAACACATTATAGCACAGCTATCAACCCAACACAACCATTCACACCCAGGCAGGTTGAGCACTTCATACATCACTCTATCTAGGGCTTTGCCTTTAAATCCTCTTATTTCGCTCCCTCAAAGGCACCTCAGTGTGTCCTAGTCAAAGTGGCTGCACAATCTATCAATAACAGCAGCAGCTGCTGACACATCTTGCAGTTGCTTGGAACTGTAACAATCCACCTGTAAGGAAACTGTGAAAAAAAAATCCTCCTCTGAGATGTGCACCGGTAACAAAGGCAGGGCAGTGGTTTCATGAGGCCTACGGCAGGCTCCAGTATGGCAAATTTAAATGAATGTGGCATTGATTTCTCCTGTAGCTCAATTCAGTAATTAAAGCTGTAACCAAAGGCTCTTTTCATTTTTTACTCAGGCAAATTCTCACTGCAGTCAAAAGAACCTATCCAATGAAAGTCCAGAAAAACCTCAGTAGCAGTCCAGAGACTTAACACTACTTGCTCTATTTCTAATCACTCTCTTTTAGAAGGGTAATTAAAGCCTCTTGACATGTGAGATGCTGTATACGTGCTCCAACCTAGTATGAGAAACAAACAAGATAGCCTTCTTTGTTAGAAAATAAAAAGCATGAACTAGAAGCAATAATCTCCTCTGGGTTTTCTGCAGCATGCCCTGATTAAAAAGGAAATCTTTCTCCTGTCTACAAATCAAGACAGATGAAGTCTACAATGCAGCATTCAGACTCCAGAAGTTACAGCAGTGCAGTGTGAGGCAGCTGAAGGCAGCCCCTGAGCCAAGATTTCCCCTCCTCTCCCTCATACCCCAGCTGAGCTTTGTTACCTGTCCTGCCCAGCCGTGCACCTGCAGGCTGCTGCCTCACCTGCCCTGGCTGCCCCCTCCCTGCCTCCCCACACACAGGCAGCCGCCTCCCCCACTGCTGACACCTGGATTGTTGCCCTGATTTATTTGGTTCCTTTTCTCCTGATCGCTGGAGATGACCACATGGGGCTATCTTTGTCACATCATTACTGCTGCCTTTTATAATTACAAGACATTGGCTTTCCTGCATATTTTCCTGCAGCTTGAGGATTAATGCTATTACATATCATTTTCTTCTGACAGAGCTGGACTGTTTTCTCCCTACTGTTATACATTTACAATAATCTCTAAAATTTCATCTGTGGAAATCATTTCATCAGAAGTGATCATCAATTAAAAATGTTAATATACTGTTATATCAAAGTGCCTTCTAAATAATCTTAATGTTTAAATTTTAGGGTTCTTTTAACATTGAGAGGTGACTTAACACAGTTTTGAAATAGTGGAAGAGGTCACTTGGAGACAAAATGGTTTGGGAAGCTATCTGCCTATAAAGCAAAATGCTAATGCCCTTTGAAATACAAAGGTTAGGGAGCTGTTCTGTTTATTGTTTAGTGTTTTGTACATTTACAGACCAGGTCCAGAAGCATTTATCTTTCATCTCAAAATCTGATTGCTGTGCTAATGCCATTTAAAACTAAACATAAGAAAATTATATTCTCCACAAGAGAATGCCAGAAGAATTTAATTGTTTCCTTTCTTTGGATAGAAAAAGAAATAATGGTAACTTTTATTCACACAAATTGCTGTATAGAAACCTCTGGGCATAAAATCACACTGGGCCTCCATAATTTGTTATTAGCTATTGGTTATAGCTGGGATAAATGCATGGGAACACTGCTTATGTAATTGTAAGCAACGTCACTTTTGGATTTGAGTTTCAGACCTCCTGTAGCTTTATATAAACCTTTCTCTAGTTTTCTCTTTTCCTGCAAATCTTTGGGTTTAAGCCAAACAGGAATACTGTTCCCAGTCACAAGAAGAGTCAAATTAGTTCTCAGAGTGAGCAAAAAACCCAAGGGAACTCACTATGCAGTTGTAACAACCATGTACATAATGTTTAAAATGGCATTTGAGGAATGAAATGAGCTGAAATATTCAAGAATTATTCAAGTTTTCAGTGACCCATATGATGCTTAGGTCAACATCTTTACAGATTCTTTACAGAGAGTTCCAGTGTGTTTTCCTGACTTCTGGAATGGTGCAGTCCAAAAGAAATGGCTAATACCACATACCATGTTAATTCTCCATATCTTTTCCCTTCATATTCTGTCTTGTGATCTTCCCTGTCATACTGATAGTATGACACATAACACAGGACAGCAGAACCAACTTTCTGATTCACAAGTGTGAAAGCCTTCAACTGCAAATGCTAACAGTTGGGTGGGATGCTTGGATATCACCTTCCCAGATGAGGAAGGAAAGCAGTTCAGTATAAATATCTCATCCTTTTGTGCTCTTTCAGTGATTGTCATTAGAGCCTCTAGAAAACCACAAAGTAATTTACAGTGTCTTTTCAGAATACTATTCAAGGAAATATTTTAAGAATATTTTAAATTTTAGCACTTTACAGAAATATGAAGCAGTACCTGCTTTGTGTGAAATAGGGATCTACAAGATTAAGTTTTAGATGCATATGAAGGTACTACAAATATATTTTCAGATAGCTTTTATGTAGACAGGAAACTGAATGAAACTGAACTGAATCCACTTATGAGTTAAGTTTACATGCCTGCAGATATTCTGAGTTTAAAATAGGTACTTAATTGCATACTCAAAGTCTTGATTTCTGTTTGTAAATCTGACCTTTATTGGATTTTCCCTCTATAAAAGATTCCCAAAGCACCTCCACCTCTCTGTTGCAAGTATTTACTTTCTCTTCCCAATCTCTAGCTTTTATCACAGATTCCTTGGGGAAAATACATTGTTTACTATATCAAAGCATGTTGCAGCTCACCTGATTTTTCTATTTGCAAAAGCACAAGGATCATTCTGTACATCTCCCAACTGACAGTGCAAAAAACAGACCCTCATGGGAAAGAAGTTAGAGCCTGCACTCATGCCCGCAGTCTGTAAAGCAGGGCGAGTATTTGGAGAAAGGTTCCTTGCTCCCTCACCTCCTGGACATTTGTGCAAACATCAGGCATAATGCAAGCTACAGCAAACTTCTCTCAAAGTTACAGATGTCCAGTCTCAGTCTGGACCTCAACGCAAAGTTCCCATTCTCCTCACCCAAAAGAAGACAATGCCTCTCTAGACTCATTGCTTTACATGCTCATTCAGATCTGGGCCCCCAGAACTAGGAGTACAAAACTGTCTTAGCTATTTTTCCAGCTCATGATGTATGCTACAGTCCACTAGGAACAGATCTGAAATAATTATATTTCATTTCATCTCACGTCAGACAACAAATTAGCTTAGCACATTTTAATGGAGTGGTGCACAGTGTCTCTTTCACTTAATGAGACCACGTTTTGATGAGGGACTCTAGTGGGTTAAGGAATCATAACCATAATGAAATACAAGGTTTGGGGGTTGGTTCATTAGGCAACAAGGAGAGCTCTTCAGAATACTTGCTTCCAAAAAGAAATACTTATGCCAGGATGTTATATCCCTCTGGAGAGTTTTTCTGTGAACTGTCATTACTGAAGAAATGTACTTGGAGGGAAAGTAATGGAAAGAGGGATTAAAGAATTCAGCTGTGCCACAACATATTTATCCATCAAAAGAGGATAAAAAGTTGATTTCTCATTCATGGAAAAAAAAAATAGTTCATTAATCTGGTTTGATAATCAATCTTACACTGGCAAAAGAGCCATTTCTATTTCCAGAATACCAGTTATCTTGCATACATTTGAGTTATGCAAGACAACTAGCAGCTACATGTATCTCTTTCCACAATGTATACAAAAAAATAAATACAAGCAGAAGATATGGGCAAAATGCATGTCTCCAAACTCTGGCAGATATTTTCATAGAATAAATTAGTATGGTGACTTCACTAGCAGTAGACAACTATATTTTTCATAAATTAGCAAATGTATTGGTAATAGAGAAGGAGGGAAAAGTTATGGATTACCTTGCCCAGAGATCATTCCTCTGGAAAGATAAGCCAGAAAGTCGTACAATTTTGAGGAAGGTTGAAGAAAACCAGATAAAAGAGGGAGGAGTTTAGCGTTTGGTGCACTTATATCCATGCTCGTCCTAGAAGCTAAGTCACACACCTGTAGCACCAAGTAATTGTCCATTTTAAAATTTGAACAGAAGAAGATAAGAGAGGATTCTAAGTACTGGAAAATAATCAATATGCCTTTCATTAGTAGTAAAGGAACACAAAATCTCACAGGAAACTGTATGATAGTACAGTTCAGTATCTCTGAACTACTGAAAACAAAGTACAAGGGAGAGAGGAGAAGGATTCCTTTTGGAGGTTAACGTGCAGACTGTATTAATCCTCCCAGGCATAATCATCCAGCAAAAATTATAATTAAAAGTCATAATACATAGTTTTTTCCCAAACCCCACACTTGACTTTGATCATAATATCAAATTACAAGGCACATATAATCAACAATACTGTAATTAAATCACATCAAAGCTTGCTGACCTTTTGGTGCAATCTTTTGGGTAAAATTCACAGTACACAAACATGTTGTAATCTATGTGAAACATTTAACATGCATAAGAAAGGTAACTTTTGACATCAACATAATTAGCCCTGGCATATTGACTCTAGATGTCAGCCCTTGGCTGTTAGCTAACTTGTGTGAGATCTTGACATAATCATGTTAAGTGCTGCCAGTTTGCGTAGCTGCCATAGATTAAACAAGAAAAATGGTATCAACGATGTAGGCGTATGTTCTCTGCTGCATGTTAATGAAGCCATTTGCACTAAAATTGTTGATATTTAGAATTTCCTTTGTTTAAATTATGAAAACAAATCAATATTATAGAATCTTAGTACTTTTTGAAATAGGCTATTAATTAACCTATTGATTATTTTGGAGACTGAGATAAATAATCTTCCTGAAAATATATTCCCTTTTTCAAGGTCTTCTCTGTGCCTTCTAGGATGCTGAGATCTACTGACAGAATAATGTTGCCTTTTTGCCGTATGAATAAATAGCCATAATAGCTACAGCATAATTTACAGATTATTTCAGTTCTCCTTGAACCAAGGTCTGAAAGCTGCTAAAACCACTCAATAAGGGAAACTTGCCATCAGATGAAATTTGGATTTATATCCACAGAAAGCACTGGATTTAATTTCTCTCAACTTTATCTGGAAGTTGCATACTGAGAGCAGGGACCTCTGAAGACTTTTCAACTTGGCCTGTCTTTGCATACTTGATATCCTGCAATCACCTTCTGAGATCTTAGAGCAGTGTCATTTCTCCCAGCAATGAGAGATAAGAGGATGTACTTTGCACATTCCTTAAGCTTGATAACATTAAAATATTGTATCTTGGCATCAATAGAAACTTCATTGCAAATGTAACACTGTGGGTTTTAATACATGCAAGGTTAAAACTATCCAGTTTTGATCTTTTTCTATTATTTTAGGTAACAC
This sequence comes from Cyanistes caeruleus, assembly GCF_971803275.1. Lineage (NCBI taxonomy): Eukaryota > Metazoa > Chordata > Aves > Passeriformes > Paridae > Cyanistes > Cyanistes caeruleus. Next base: position 126,888,431 of record NC_141701.1, read on the forward strand.
GATACTAATGCTTATTTCAGCACATGACATTGGTGCTTTGATTGATATGGAGCAAGGTAGAAAATTTTACTCCATGTACAAAATAATCATGAGACCCCATTTCAAGGCAGTGACAAAAGGCAGACTTGTCTATTTATACCACACACTAAACAAAGTTTGACTTTTGAATATAATGATTTCATATATCACAAGCTACAAGCTCAGTATCAGCAACATCCATTAGAAAAATTCAGCATTATCTTTTATTGTTAAAAATGCACTTAACAAGAATTGGTTATAAAATTATATTAGGAGTCAGCCAGCTCCAGAATTTTAATTTGTCCACGTTCCGGTGCATTGCAGGGTAACTAGTTTTGAATGTCTAAATCTGAACCCACTCTAGGGTCCTAAAGCAGTCCTTCTGTTTAGGACCTCTTTGAAGTAAAATCATGCTTTTCCCATGATTTAAGCACAGGGGAATAGAAAATCACATAACTGGCTTCTCAGTGATTCCACCATTTAAAAAACTCTGATTCTAAATCCCTTGCAGTGGGTGGGTGCTGCTGATCCAAATCCAGCTATAACGCCAATACTGACCGAACCTGTGCCTTTCTGGTTACAGACGTCATCTGGAGCTAAATCCTGTTAGAGTGGTTGTCTTCAGAATCCCTTTTTTCCACAAATTAAAAACTGCATCTTTAAAAAGTATTCATATTAGTACATTAATTTTCATCCTTTAAAATAGATCTGAAAGTTAGTTAAATCTTTTAACAAAACTGATTCTTTTCAAAAGGAAAATTGGAGCATCCTAATAACCTGGCTCCATTCTAGAAGATTTTTAAGGTTCTTGCTAAGCTTTTATTCTGATCTTTGCAGATAAAACAATATTTATTTGCCTAGAAACAAGTATTTACTGCCATTGGAACAGCCTAGGACTGTTGCCTTGCATCCAGCTACCACTCCTGAAGGGCATGGGTACACCTGTGGTACACAGGTAGGTCCTGTGCCATCTCTGCCAAAGCCACATCACTATCACAGATGCCTACAGCATCTCCAGTGGCAGGGGAATCTTGGTGTGGGCAACTGAACTGAGTCCCTAAGCACTGCTACAGCCACATAGGGAATTCAGCATGGAATTAAAGGACAGGTTTGAGGTGTCTACATGTAAAGTAGGTGTCCAAACTCCTACTATAGGCAATGGAGAGCTAGATAGAAAAAAAAGTGGAGGAGACCAGAGATTTCTTACCAATCTGCTCAACATATCTTAGTGTTGAATAACTGTACTTACTGCAGATTCAATTCAGTTGCCTAAAATTGGTCCTTCCGGTGATTATGACACACAGATGTTGTAAATGTGACATAAGAAATGGCAAATACAAGCCTTTCTGTATCAACAGCTTGAAGCAGGAAAGTCTGAGTTTCAAATGGCACCAGATAACTATGTTTAAGCAACTGAATCAAGCTTTGCTGTTAGACTGTGAATTTAGACACTCAGATGATATGCAGACCCTTATTTTTATGTATATGATCTGGAACTAAATCCAAAAATGGTGTCCAATGACAAATTCTCTTCTAGAGCCCAGTTTTTCCATAACCCTCACAAGTTTGAACCAGAAACAGCACAAAATGTAAATTGAATTAGTTTGAGGTACAACTGAGAGCAATCCTCCTGTTTGGTTACTTTTTCTATTACAGTCCAGTAAGAATATAGACTTCACAATTCTGCAAATCATAGGCTTAGTCTTTCCACTCCAAGTATCAAATCAAAACCAATTCCAGATTAAGACATGAACATCAAAGAGATACTTCTACTACTCCTCCTCCTTTCCTCACAGTATCTTGCTCAGCCATTTAGGGAATTAACTGCACAGTCTATGTGCACCAAATCTGCAAAGGACTTTTTCTATTCTGTTTATTCCTGAATAGGAATGAGCCTTTCCAGAAGAGCTGTTGATGTGTCTTCCTATTCTGCATGATGTTTATAAAAAACACTTTATAAGCAATCTTGAGAATACCAATATTTAGTGAAATGGATTTATTTTACTTTTTGTATTGTCACATAGGTTATTGGTTCTGGAAATTTAGTTAAACTTATTTCCAAGTACCTCAGCATTTCACATGTCATTTTAGTATCCTTTTCTCTCATTATGAACACCAGACATATTAATATCTCCAGGATTCTTGATACATCTTGGACATAAAGAACAGGTATTCTTTCTGCTGCACAGAGAGACTCTAATGCTCAAAAATATTCCACTGTGAAAATTTTTATTCATCTCTGCACAGATGCTAATTTTACATACATACACTCAGGTATAAATAAATGTTAATTGTCAGTTTTCCCTGGGGAACTGTGTTTGTTTCTTAGTGCTTAATACATCAACTGCTTCATATTCTCTGATGGGACATGTATGTAATCTCTTCCTGTTCAAGCAAGACTTGTTCAAGGTCTTCAAGGAGTCCTGGACAACACAAATAACTGATACCAAAAACAGGTGGACACATCAAGAACAAGTCTTGGAAATCCACTATTTTTCTGGCACTATATTCTGCAACAACATAAAAGACATTACTACTGAGCAGAAGTTTAAAATTTCTCTTAATTTGTCAACCCACAAAAGAATCATTTGACAACTGGTGCCAAAATGTACTTTACAGGATTCCTGGAACTTTCAGATTTTCTCAAGAAGCAATACCTGAATCTTGTGAAATGTAATAACATGAGAAAGATTTCCAAATGGTGTCTTTTTTCCCCAGTTTCTTTACTTAACTGAAAAATGCTGGAAGTTCAATAAATCTTTATGTTTCCTCTGTATTAAGCCTATTTTTACTTAATTTTTTGATGTGCACTGAAAAACAGTATCAAAATTGGGAACAACATTCCAGAGCAGTATATGGTTCATCTCTGGTATTCCAGATTAGTTTTTATTCCCTACTAGTTTATTTTCATATGTGACTTCAGAATATTCTTCATCAACTGCTGACTCCTTTCTCCCTACCATTGGTTAAGCTCCTTGTCTTCTTTTTACAATGGTAGCTTGACATGTCCAAATTATGACCTGTGCTTTGTTACCTTTCAATCACCTATAATTTCTGCTGCTTTTGTTCAAATACAGAGAAATCTACAACATAAAATCTCACTTCCTAGAATTCTCATCTGCACTCTGGACACCAGAGTGATCAAGGACAGTTTTGTTCATAGGGTAACTCTCTAGAAACTTGGGAAAGCTTTAAACTTTTTTTCTAAGTCAGTTTGCCTAGACAGGCAGGTGATCTTGTATTTGAGGTTAAACCTTGGAGCTATTGATGTCATTAAGATCACATTTTTTTTCCCTACAACACAGAATTTGATGTTTAATCAACAAAATTGATTAAACTGGGATGTCTGCACCCAAATGTACACACTTCACATTTTATGTATTACAAATACATGTACATATATGCACATACACACATATTTATACACAATCCAATATAAACTGGCACGTTACACATACTTATTCTGTCAAAATGATTATTCAGATATTTAAACCTTTTTTAAAATTGTATTTTTCTCAGCTTGTTTATATATGCAGACTTTATGATGTTTATTATAATGTAGAGTCCACCATAATGTGGATCAGATTTACCAAAATGTCATGCCTCTTACACTTTCTCATCCTGACTTTGCCAAGAAAGGTTTCATTTTGATACAAATATGCAAGTAATGTGCTGTGATATTACAGATTATCTTACTTCTGATACGTGACCAAAAGTTTATCAGGAATGCCATAAACAGCATGTATGGGAACATCATTATCTATAGATTCAGTAACTCACTGAAGAAGATAGACATTTCAGATGTTTTCATAATAATTTCTAACCACCTTTTTTAGACTGTGAATCCTTCCAAACATTTTCAGCTTGCTTTCAGCTTTGCCTGCTACACTCTTTTGGAGGCTTATGATTAAGCCCTGCATGGCAACATCTCCCTATAAACTCCCTCCCTGTCAGGAGGTTAACTGGCAGATCTTTATTTGCCACATTTTCCCCCAGGCCCCAAAGCCCTCATTCTCTCTGCCACGATAAACAGAGACCCTAAAAGCACCACCCTGAGTACACACGACCCTCACTTCCATCTCTGCATGAGATTTCTGCTGACTGCTCCCTAACCACTACCTGCAGCAAAGCCACACACGTTTTGCTATTATCCAGGTACTGTATGCCTCCTGAGGGGATGGAAATGCCTGGGTCTTCTTTATAATAGTTATTGTCAGAGTAAAGCCCACTGGACAAAGCACAATAATTTCACCTTGTAAAGAATAAACACTGCTATTCATGTAAAGTGAGGAAATGCAGCTAAGCCCTGAATGCCTTTGGCATTCAAAATTCACAGCAATCCTTGTACCCAAAAATTGTATCAAGTCTGAGATTTCTTATAACTAACCCTGATTTTATGAGGATTTTACTCATCCGTCACAACCTCCAGAAAATTAGAGTTTACCTATGCTTATTTTTAGACATGAAGGGAAAGAGGATTTAATTTTAACAAGCTTTAAAGAATAACTTGTGAAGCCAAAAATAGTTTCTAGTGATAATATGCTGAAACTTCAAAATGCTTAATGCTAAATCCTAAAAGTACTAGACAGCAAGTTTTACTATTTTAATTACATGAAGGGTTTATATTTGCATGAAGGTGCTGTGGTCTTCATGAGCACATCATTGCAAAAGTCCATTTCCAGCTTACCATGAAATTTCACAACAGGAAATCACCTTCTTGTATATATGAAATTTGTTTGCCATTCTACCTATAAATCACTATTTCTAGAGAGTATATTATAAGATCTCCAGCCCCTGAAGTTCATTTGCTTCATTGTTCTGGTGGGCAGTAAAGCTTTTCATGTGCAGAAAAAATTCTGATTTCCATTTTTTTTTATCAGTTATTTACACATGTGAAAATATTTTATAATTAATAATTTTTATGTTTCAAAAATATTTTCTTTTATTCAGATGAAATTTGACTCATCCATTACTGAAAATGATATCGCTAAGTCTCAACGTGTCACGACAAGTGAAAAAACACGGACATAAAGATAGTAAAGATTTGCCAAGAGTTTTGGTGTAATAGTTTTGGATTAGAGTGTTAGCAAATTTAGTTCCCCAACACCAGTCTTCAAAACTAGCTTGTTCCTTCCAGTAGATTCCCAGTGGAGCTAAGAAAGGAAGTTTCCTCTTTCTACACTGAGCAGTTCACTTTTTCCCTACTGAAGAATAAAGGGAAAGTGTAAAAAAAAAAAATAAAAAATAAAAAAAATGGTTAGCAAAGAAACTTTTTTAATTCAGTATCATTAATTTTGACATGCTCTCCAAACCCACAGACAGCTTTTGTAACCACTGAAATGGCTCTGAAGGTCAGTCCAGGATATTTTTATATGTGGTGAGTTTTAAAATTTGAATTATCATTTTTCTTTGAGCACATCTCATTATGCTATCTCAATAAAGAAATTCCAAACTGAAAACCATCTACAATGTATCAGCATATTCTACCACAATTTATTGAAACATATTATAAAGATTGAAGGTCTTTGGAAGCATATGCATAATCTGGTATTTCCTACCAGTCTGAAGGGTTGATTTTTAAACTTTAATAGTCTTTGATAAATATAATTTCTCCAGAATGTATGAGAAAAGATCCTTTTTATACCCATAGCTAATATCTTCCATATAAAGATTTATATGCATTCTTCTAAAGCATTATCTTGTTTCACACTCATAAACTAATGTTTCTCTTCCAAATAATATACGATTAGTAGATATTATGCCAAGAATAAATCTACTGCACAGTAGTATAATGTATCTGTAAGCTTCAATACTTGCACAATACTCTACCAGAATACCATGTAGCAATCAATAATACATTTCACACTATCAATGAATAGCATAACACAGTGAAAGACGTGTGGAAGTCTTTGCTATATCAAACAAATTTTGCATCTTAGACAGATTTTGTTTGAGAATAGGCTGCATTACAAACAACCCCTGCTAACTATAAGTTCAGGATCATTTCTATAATATCTGCAGATATATTTCTGTCAAATCTGGAACATAAGGTTCAAAACTGATTTGATATCTAAGCAAATTGGAACAAATGCTACATCAAGGGCATTTTTTTCATCATTAATAAACCTGACATACAGCACACCACAGAGCTATGCTAACATATATTTTCAAGGATGAGCCTAACTGCAGGTAATAGAACACATCTTGAATGTAGATGATTTTATGCAGCAGCAACAGCAAACTTAAAGCCCACTCTATGACATTTATACTCTCCAGCTAAGTAGATGTAACTTTTGCCAAACTTTCTCTGACTACAAGTGACAAGGTTTCTTTATAGCCCAAGTTAACAAAACACTTGTAGCTGTACAGGTACTTCAGATGAGAAACACCACTTCTCTAAGCTATTCATACCACATCTAAGTCACCATGCCTCCCTCTCTTGAGGAGTTGTAAAACACTGTGTGTTATAAGATCCTGTTAAATTTTTTCAGCTGTTTCCCTCTGCTTCCAGAGGGCAATTGTATTTACAACAGAGAAATAGGCTAGTAACAACAACTTTAAAAAAAAAGGAAACCAAGAAAAACAAAAGCTGTTTCATGGAGGAAATATTTCAAGGGCTAATATTTCATGTCTGCAAGAGGAAATAACCACCATGAATCTGAACATCTGCCTGCTTTTTGGCTGCTCTTCCACAGACCAAAGGAACTTTAAGAAAGAGGTGAAGGATGCATGTTTGAGAAACAACAGTAAGCAAAGATTTGCATGGTCTTGGTAAGTTCCACAGAGGGTGAATGAACCTATGAAGACCTTGTTCTGAAGGATCTGACAGTCTTTCAGGTAAAATAGACAAATTAATGACTATTATAGGTATGAGTTTTGCATTTAGTATTCATTTAGGGCTCAAATATTTAGATCTGAAAGCAGCTTTATTTACCTTGGATACTGAGGTGTCATATCTCAGATTTAGTGAAAACTTGAGGGAAGGCAAAGAAAGAGAAATGACAATTTAAGAGGCACAAGACATGTAACCTTGTGAACTCTATCTCTCAATAATAGGATAATAATAGGATACCAATTTTAAAATAACTGTAATAATTCAAATAAATACCAAAAACCCCCAAAACCCTTTGATGAAATTCACTGAAATTTCCATCAGAAATGGAAATCCCTATGACATAAAACTGGTCATTGCCTATCTATTTGCTTTTTTGACAGCAAAACCCTGGTAATTCAAGCTGCTGCTGAAGGACAAGGGGGAATGCATCAGGCAATACTCTTGTTTGGTGGAAGAGGCTCCACCAACTCAGTAATTGTTTGTGACAGCAAGACTGATAAACCAAGCTCTCTGTAACTCCACAATCTCTGCGTAGCGCAACCTCTCTCATGCTCTGATCCTTCCCCCTGATTCACTATTCCCCTCAGTCTTGCACAGCAGAGTCAGAGCACCAGGACTGATAAAAAAAAATCTCAGTTCTACCTAGGCTTCTCATAACTCTACATTCACTCTCCCTTATCTTCCTGAGATCATGTCTTTCCTGAGATTATGTGATAGCTGGAACATGGAGCATGGGCAGACCTTCTTCAAACTCAAAATAAAACACAGTTGAAATCTGAAAATCTGAGAAACCCAAATCAGGAAAGCAATTGAAGAAAATTCTATCTAACCAACTTAGGTGTCAGGGATATAACTTCCTGATAATTATAGATGTGAGGAAACTCTCTGGCATCCTTCTCTTTACCAAGCTGGCTGCCTAGATAAATCATCTTTCATTAAAAATTCAGAAAGATGCACTGATGTCTCAGAGGAGCCTAGATTTCTAGCCATTCTCTGACCAAGCTTAACTCAGACTGCTTTGTGTCAAAATCTGTGGCGGGTATGAATGGTACTCACTTCTTACATCACAGCTGAGTGTTTGAAGCACTTGCCTCAAAAGCAGGAGCCCAGCTTCAACAGAAGGGGCATAGAGTACTTTGATCCAAAAAGGTGATGTTGAAGGCTCTGCCTAGAATGCAAAACCTTTTAGGATAATGCAAGTGAGAGCTCTCATGACTCCACAACAGCATAGGAACACTGTAAAGTTTATAAGGTACCATCCTGCAAATGAGAGGTCAACATCTTGCCTCATGAAGACACAGCAATTCCAAACTCTGATTCCTGGCTTGATACAGGAGCATAGCTTGTAACTGCCCCCTTTTTTGGCATTAACCAACTGAGTAACTTTAACACATGAGATTTTGTGACTCCCAGAGGAGGTACCAAACCTGCCACACCGTGTTTGGGGGGAACTCTGGCATTATGAATTCAACTTGCTCAGCAGAGGTCAGGTACCAAGGGAATTTAGAAGCTAGGGTTTGGACAACAAACTTGTTTACATGGATAGAAAACATTCATAGTCTCAGAACTGCCTGAGGCATGTAACCCATATATTGGTCTCTTGCTAGACTGTTGAATGGAGAAAGAGCTTTCCCTGACAGAAGAGAATAGCTGATAAAAGTGTTACACTGCATGTTTGCTTCTCTACCAAAAAGTAATATTTGTCTGAGCATATTTACTGTACATCTAATTCTATCTTTGTTTGCTTTTTATAGATACTGCCTACCAGCACAGATGTCCTATGTTGAAAAATATGACAATTTTGAAATGAAATTACTCGGCATACATAATGTCAACAGATGTTTTGGAAATATGGAAATATGTCCCATTTCCACACAGCAGACTTCTGCTGCTTTCTCCCACAAAACATCCAAGGTAACAGGAACGTCATAAATGGTTTTGGAGCAGCCAGAGGATGGCTGGTTTGAATTGTTGTGGGAGGCTCAAACAGGGGAATTCAGGGGAATCCCTTTGGCAACCAGGCTTCCCAGGCCGATATCAAACCAGGCAGTCAATGCCAGTATCATTTCAGATTCCAGCCACTGCTTAAAACCACTCTGCCATGATTGCTACAGGAATGTGTGTCCACTAAAATCCATTCAATCACTTACCCAGGGAGGTTTGACTCATTTACATGAGGCCTCTTTATGTTAGCTTAGCAACATGGAGCAGTCGTAAAATGGATGCAAATGCAAAATAAGCCTTTCTACATGCTGTGTCCATATCATCTCTGCATAATCTCCCTAGCCTTAGTGCCCTGATGATCCCCATCCCACTCTTTTGTTGTCTCTATTAGAGTACCCTTTGTGAAAGTAAATCATTAGCTTCTTAGAGCAGGGACATGTAATTATAGATATTGAAAGCATGCAGGGAATGCACTGAAAAAAAAAAATGTTTTCATAAGAAAAATACTCTCTCTGATAAGAAATAACTGAGAATTTCCTGTGATTGTCAGTGGATGGGAAAATCTTGGCTACTTTATTTCCACTAGAGTGTTGCCTAAGAATCACAGCTCCCTTTCTAAGCCCTTTTCCATCTCAGGGATGACAGTTTTCAGCATATGCAGATTACTTTCTGCCTTCTCCTCCCTCACCACACATATCTCCTGTCAGCTACAGTTTATAAGCTGCTTCTGTCTGAGAAACAACTAAAGCTTCCCCACCCCCAGATAGCTCATACCCAGGTAGTAAGACCCCAGTGTTTGCCACTCCACAATACCTGAGGTGGGCATGAGCTCCTCTACTTTCCTCATCCTCTGAGTACCCTCACAAAGCCAAACGATGACCTACATTGATTTGATTTTAAAATGCATTATGTGTGATCTCTGAAATAAATTTTCAGAATGTGAACCTAATCTCAAAGAACTGTTTAAAAAAATTATATATATATATATATATATACATATATGTATATATATTCATATCGATGAAAAAGACAATCTGGTTTTGGATGTGGAAAATTAACACGGTTTTCTAAAAAAACTTATTAAACATGCAGTCTTAACCCTAAATGTCCTTAAAAGATATGCAAATAAGCCATTGCCAGCAGGTAACCTGGAAAGAGATTACAGGGAATTCATCATGGGGCACAAAAGCAGAGTAGTTAGAGCATCCTGGTGTTGCACTTGAAATGAGTCCACTACCTGATGGACCTCTGCTGTAATCACACACTTTCCCAGCCAGTCTATATGAACGCAGACAAGGTCACAAGCGTGGGGGATTCAAGGACAGACAGATAAGATACTAATCACATCACCCTCCTGCCTCTTATTGGTATGCCTCAACCACACCAGCCCAGCAAGCCATCCTAATCAGGACCCACAACCTCAAAACCTCACACAATGCTCAGATTCAGGGAGGAAGGTTCAGCACCATCACTTATTTCTTTATCATGTTGGCCCATTTTCCAAATAAATAACAAAATACATATAGGATTTTCTGTTTTCATTCCATCCCTCACCCACACAGACAAATGATGAAAACAGATACAAGCATACTACTACCTGTTGTTACAGTCCCTTACTTTGGGACAGAAAACTATTTCCTTTTTCTAAATAAAGAAAATTACACGAAAATATATGTTAAATCTCCCATAATATTTTAAGAGGGTTTACAAAATATTCCATCTACAAGATTTGAAATCTGAGATTTCAGAGAGCAGCTGGGGAGTCAAAGTACTTACTGCCACTTTTGCAAGGGGTATTTTTGCATGTATCTTTTCACCTCTTTCCTAAAACAAATGACACACAGATTCTCTGGTAACCTAGACAGTATCCAGTGCATGAGAGAAAGTGAAAAAACAAATTAATAAGTGGCATTTTTTAAAATAACTTGCTCACAGAATTTTTTCCCAGGTTGGCAAACATGCTGAGATCTGAGAGCTTAAGTTACTGATTATTTTTTTGTTTGTTGTTTCCTATTTAATGTCCTGAGGATATTTGCATTGTCTACATAAACGCCACAGGTTAATTAAGTACTATCTTTAAATGTATTTCCTTTTATCAGTTTTAATTGCAGAGGCTTTCAATTTCAATCCAAAGTCCCTTTCTGATGAAATCTTCAGAAAGTAAATAGAAGCTTCAGATTTAGCATCTTATTAATATTCACTATCTTGTATACCTTGTGTCTTTTTTCCTTTTCTAAAATTCATTACTTCATCTCTTTCTTCACATCAAAATTGCTTCATGCTTCCATGTTTTTGCCATGTACCTGTTGGCCTCTTCTCATTTATATGTATATGGCTTCAGCTGGGGTATAGAGTTAATAAAGTGATGGTATTATATCTTTCCAATTTTTTCTGTGTTACACGATTGCTCTTTGCAGATTACTGCTGAGATTTATAGTGAGCTGTCCAAAGTAGCCTCCAACACTGTACTTCCAACTCCACGGTCACTTAATAGAGAGGGCTTAATTATATCAATGTCACATCTGGCATTTCAGCTGTTTCCAATTGGACTGTCTCATATGTTACAAAAAGAGTATTATTTATTCATTGTAGCTTAGAGCCAGATACTCAAAGTCACCCCTTTTGGAGTATTTAACCAGTTGATATCTTATATCTTATTGATCTCCGCTGGGTTTTTTTTAATGGAAAATAGTTTGCTCAGGACGCTGGTAATGAAATAAATGTCATAATCTGTGAAATACACACAGTATTTCTGTAGACATTTCCATGTATTAAGAAAGTGTATCTCTTTGAGGAATATAAAATAATTTAGGTGTAGCACTACTCAGCTATTCAGTGACTTAAATCTCATTATGAATAGTCAAATCCAGTTTTTTAAACATCTTATTTCTATCTTTCATTCCTCCAGGTTATAGAAGGCTTCTTGCCATATTACCAAGTAATCAAGTTCACCTTCCTTGCCTTTTTAGACTTTCAGTAAGACATATAAGTTTTATTTAATATTTGGCTTTTATATTTAGCTTTGTGTTCTGATACGCCATTAGGTTTTCAGGATACTCCTTTGTGAGCAGCACCTGTTCCTCCTGCAGTTCAACTGTAATTTTCTTTATCTTGTATGACTGATGTCTTTGGCAGATGTCTTTGTCTGACCTGAATACTCTTTAGCACCTGTCAGCCTTCCCCTGCTCTTGCTTTATATAATTTCCCTAAATATTGTCAGTTCTCTGGGGTAGCAGCTTTGCCCTGCTAGAAAAAGGAAGAATCACTTTCCGTAGAGGTCTTTTTTCTGCAAAACTTCCTACATTTCTAAGTATATTTAAACTCCTTGTCTTGTGTTTCTCTACTACAATTCTGAGATTTTGAGTACTCATCCTGTGCTGCACATGTTGGTAAGTTAGGGTACATTTCCTGAAACTGTTGCTTAGAGGGGCATCTTTTTCCTGTCAATTTTGATTTGTAAAACACTCATTTCCCTTTCCACTGTCAAATTCATACGAAACAGTTCAGAATCTGTCCAGAAGAGTTTCTCAGGTCTTGCCAGGACTTTACTGATATCCCAGGAAACAACCCATTTTCACACCTGTTGCACATACCCTCCCAGCCATCACCTACCCAGTAAAAGACTTACTCAGACTAATAACTGAATTTCCCACTGACAGCTCCAACTGCTGGTGTTAGAGGAGTAACAACATCACCACCTATTCTAGTCTAAACTGCTGACATCATTGAATATTTCCACAGAAAACAAGCTGCAAAGAATGAGAAAACAAAATGTGTAAATTGTTTTTCCAAAGCCTTTCTTTTAGGAAGTTGCAATATATTATCATTGGTGTGGTTTTCACTATTTTTTTTTTTTCATATAGAAATGATTTTGTATTCTCTGAAAACATCACAGACAAGGAACTGAATTTTAAGTGGTAGTGGCACAGTTCTCCATTTACATCCATTTTTCATATCATTTTCCCTTGTGGCAGTTTCCCTCAGGCTAGAGCACAGGCAGCTAATCGTTCCAGGAACAAAACTTTGGATTAAAAGATTTCCAAGTCCATTACAGAAGTCCTAATGAAAGTGTTTACTTTCAAAGTCATAGTTAACAATCAAAGACAGTTCCCACTCAGGCTGTAGTAAGTCTTAGAAATAAGCCAAGGGCTGACTTTCAGATATAAAGCAAATATCCTGCAAAATTGTTCTGCACATTGAAACTTCAGAGTAGTTTCTCCAGTTGCAAGCCCTAGCTGAAGGTTTGCCAGATAACCTCTTACTGCCTCTCACACATATTCACTGACTGTTTGGGAATACCTTTAAACAAGCCAGAAAAACGGGCAAGGAAAGTTCTTCTGGACTCAAAGGCACCGTTAAAAATAGAATGAACTGGCTTTCTATTGCCATTGGTTAGGCTGACATTTTAAATTGTAATTTGGAAAAATGAGGGAAGGGATATTATTGACAGGAAAAAGGATGAAGGGAAACAAAAAAGAAAGGAGTAAAGTGATGCTCAGACAAAAAGACTGTGAAAGGCAAAATGAAGAGATTTGCCAGTAATCTTCTAAAATATAAATCACTGGACTGTTTCTCTCCTGTAGAGATAATCCTGAATTTTTCCTTCCATTGTAAAGGCCATGTAAAGATACAATAAAAACATCTCTTATGTAAACTGAAAGTTGTTTTCTTTACAAGTCATCTTTTTAAATTTTCAGTTTCTAAATCTTCTCAATTTCTGTCAATTGTAAATAGGAAAAAACCAGACCTTAGCTGTTATAAATACCATGGGCTAAAGAGATCTCATTGGTTAAATATAGTTAAAAGAAATTACCCTTGGATATCTTATAAATGCCATTCATCTGTTCTTGCAGTGGTTTTTGATACTGCAGCAGAGATAAACTTGCCCTATGCATGTTCTGAAGAGCTTGCTCCATTACTTCAGAACTAGGTGAGGTCACAAAGAGCTGAGGACCCTCTTCAGTCCACAAGAACTGAGGGTTTTCAGCATCATGAGGGACTGGAATTTTTAATTATCAAAACTAGAGTCCTCGGGCAACATCATTGCCTAACTCAGAGCTATTATTTCCAGCAGTTCTTCTGATAAAGTAGAAGCAAACAGCTCTAGAGTCTTCTACACAGTAGGAAATGTAGAAGTTGTTTCATTGCAAATTTCCTACAAATAAAAAGACACCAATAAACACAAAACTGTGATTTTCGATTTTCAGGAATGACCTAATGAACTGAGACAGTGAAGCTAATGTGCCCCAATTATGTCAGGGAGGAGAGAGGGGAGGAAGAAGAAATGAAAAAACAAAGAAAGAACTTGGATTATAAATGGTTCTGATTTCACCCTTCTGAACACCCCATTTTAATTCACAGCGAACCAGTCAGCAACTGAAAATAGACTGCAATTTTCTGAAGTGGAGAGTTTTAAGGTGCACAGAAAGAGTATGCTTTGAACTCAGCATGGAAGAGCACCACAGCAAGTGTTCCTGAAGGCAGTGTCCTTGGAGCAGGTAAAAAATACAGTTGTATCATCATCCTCTTCCAGTCTACGGGATGCATTTCTTTTGTGAAGGACCTGCTGTACAATGACAGACACGTCACTCAACGTGGAACATAGCTTCAAAAGTGCCACCTCTTCTCTTAGCAGTTCCCTGAACTGTGCTGGAGACACACACCCTCGTATCCACAGAGAAAATCTTGACAAAACGCTCCTTTCCATTCCTCTACATGCTTCTTTCCTGCTCTATGCTTTTAAAGACAAATTCTAGTGTTTGTTAAGCTAGAGACGTGTTTCTTGACAGAGACAAAATGGGGACCTCTTGGCAGACAATGTTATACCATATAGTTTGGAATTTCTTGGCTTGTCTTTCACTCCCTTCTACAATCTCCTCTCAGAATTGTGTCCTTTTAACTTCATTCCCAGTGTGTTGCCCTCAGCATGCTCAGTCCCCTTCATTTAGGCTCTCTCCAGTGTATGTTTCCTACATTTTTGTAGGAAACAAAAAATGTCCTACATTTTTGCATTCCATTTCTCTCATCAACACGACTTAAACCTTTCCTAGAAAGTGCCAAAAATGAACATACAGTTTGTCACTTTTCCATTATCTGCTAAAGCCCTTGCCTCTATTTCTAGTTTCTTGTGCTTAGATTACAAATTTAGCAGAGCAGAAATCATTTACTGATTCACATGAATACAGTACCTAAAACAAAGGTCTTCCTGCTGAAGAATAAGAGTATATTTTTCCCCCCTTCTTTTTAATACATGTGATGGAATAAGGAACTTTATGTGAAGCATTGGAAAACACTTGCTAACAGTAGGAAAAACTTTTCTTACCTTCAGGGTCCACCAAAACAAAGAATGTTTACTTCTTATCCCAAAGCATAGACCTATGTCAGCAGAGTTGTGGCCATTGTGCCTTGCCACCCCATAAGAATACAAGCAGAGAAAAATCAGTGATCCTTTCCTTTGTTACCATACTGAACACAGAGAGGCTCTGATGTAGGAGACCTCATTTTTCACTATTAAAAATGAACATGGTGATTTGAAGAAGTGGTTTGAAATCAATAGGACACAATTCTGTAAGGACAAGTGAAAATGCTAGTTATGTAGAGTAATCAACTGTACAAATAGAAGGTGAAAAATAAGTCTGCAGGAAACAGTTTGTGGCCTATGGGGGATCACAAGCTGAACAAAAATAAAGAGTCTCACCTCCCTGCAAAAACTATTGCAGAGGTAGCTGGGCAGTATCATGTGAAAGATTTGCCTGTAGTTACTCCAGAATCAGTAAGCAGCTAATGTAATGTACTGTATGCACCTTTAGGCACTCTGCTTTAAAAGAGATGTGAACTTCTTGCAGAAGTCCAGGGAGAGAAACAAGGTGGATTAGAGGACTGGAAAAAAAGTGATCGGCAGGTAAAGATTGAACAAAACCAAAGTTGTTCAGTTTGGAGAGTGAAACAACTTAAGAGGAAATGTCATAACAGACTTGAACAGTACCCTGCTGAGGAACTGGAATCAATTGTTCTCCATGTCCACAGGGATTAGAGCAGGAAATAATGGAATGTGGAAACTTTAGGCTAGGCATTAGAAAAACTTTCTAACTTGATGAGAGCAAAGCATCGGAACAGATTGCCTGGAAAGACTACAAAATCCATATCATTGGATTTTTTAAGAATAGGTTCCAGACATGTTTTATCAGATTCTGTGATAACATTTGTAATAATAACACCTTATGCCTTTCTTCTGTGTTTTATAACAAAGAACCCCAGGGTGCAGCTACCCTCTAAGTAAAACATACAGACAGGAAAAATTTGCACTCCACTTTTTCAGACAATGAGAAAAATGTCTCGAAGTAGTTGAGTCTCCTGCTTACTGAGCTGTAGGCATGCCCTAAAAAAAGGATTGTGCTGATAATTTGGGGTCTCATCTCCAAGGTTCCATCTAGTTATAATGACTCCATTGAATGTGAGTCACCCAATCACCCTACAGATGTCTATAAAGTAAACAATTCTAACAACTCATCATAGTGCTCTCCCTTTGTAGTCAATGAAAGGAAGCAGGTATGTTTAGGCAGTGAATCACCTGGCCTCCTAAGGTATACAATATAAGCTATATTTCATTGTTTCCCAGGCTGGGAGTGGATGCACCAGCTAGGATTCTGAGCTTTCCAACTCCTCCCTTTGTAACCCAGGATTTGAAATAAAGTACTTTGAAGATACATATTTGCATATAGAAAAGTATGGGTGTAACTTGGCCATTCTCAGTACATGGTTGAGATTACTATGGAGTAAATTCTCTGTTTAGGAGTGGAAATGTTTCCCTTCTACATTTTAGCACGTTAAGATGATGGCTCACTTCTAAGATGAACTGCATGACAAATCTTGTATGATTGATGAAGATGGCCATAGGAATACGATCTTTTCAGCTTTCATGTGATTCTGTGATTTTCCACATGGTCCATCCTTCACCTATAAAGTGAAAAGGATCTCTCCAGATGTTCTAGAATAAAAAGTCAATTCTAGTAACAGCTTTCATATTGCCTTTCCCTGAGAAATCAATCTCCTTTCACACTAGATTTGTTTCACAAATATGAAACCTTTCTCCTGGTCTGCCTCCCAGAGGTTTTCTTCCTTACTTCAAAAGCATCATTCTTTAGCTTCAAATGTCTCTCTCTCTCTCTTTCCATCTCGTTTTGCCCTCATTCCTAGCATGAGGACCCTTAACTGTGCCACAAGCTTTTAGGGAGACCTGACTAATCCTGAGAAAGGCTTGTTTAGGTGGCAGAATCAAAATTCTCCTTGGGACCACAACACAATTCAGGAGTGTTATTAGCTAGGCATTCTAGCAGAGGTGATCAGACTGAGGACCTCCTGTGCTACAGGTGAGGGAGGTTGCTCTGGAGCCACAGAGTCAAAGCTGCCAGGTCAGCTGTGGGCACCAGGCACAGCAGCAGAACAAAGGGAGCTTAGTAAGAATTAGCAGTGCTTTATATGAACTCCAGGCAGGTGCTGAGCCAGCACCATTTGTTTCTGAACAACTCCTACCTTAGGCTGTGCAATACCAAGTGGGCCCCCAGTTAAAGGGGGTGACCCCTCCAACCAGGGCCCCACTGACTTGCACACAAGGCTGAGTTACTAATTTTACATTTTACTTCCATAGATCGTGACATTTGGAGAAGAGGCTACAGTGCCTATTTTTAATTTCATATTGCCCTGGACTGGGATGGAGTCAGAAAACTGGGGGAAAGCTTCCATTTTTCTCATGCATTTAATCTATTTAATTGCAGATCCTCCAGGACATGGATGCAACAAAAGAAAATATATGAATTTGGTTTCTGCTGACTGTGCCTCTTATTCTGAAAACACCAGTGCAATCACAGTACTCATTTGGCTCTGTTTTAGTCCTGTAGTTGGAGAATTGCCACTACTGGTCCCTTTGGCCACTTTCTGTCATCTCTTCCAAAAAAAGCCAACGAGCTTGGCTACTCTGAGGGCTAGTTTGGCAGCTGTTAAGTTCCAGATTATATTTCTTGAGCACTGGCATCTGCAGCAGTGACCGGCCCTTCCTCTGGCCTCTGCCCTGGCTTTGTTCCCAGCAGCACAACAGCCTCAGGCTGGTGCAGGACCAGTCTGCTGCTGGAATCCCTTCACATGGATGCTCTCCTTTGTGCCCACCTTGAAAATAGAAAATATGCTTCATAGTAGCTGCCACACTTGCAAACAAACCCAATGGGCTGCATCTTGTATTCAGGACAAGCACAGGCCTAGTACCATTCTAAACACACATGGAACTTTGTCGTTGCCACAATGTGCAAATCACTTATGTTTGAGCCTTTTCTTCATAAGCAAGGTGGAGATTTTATACCTGCCTTATTTTCTGATCCAGTTTTCACAGAAGATTTCTTGTATACAGTCACACAATTGAAAGCAATAAAATTTAATTATCACCCATCTGCATATCGGTGATAATAACATAACGACTAACAGACTATATCAGTACCCTAAGCCTGGATGAATCAATATAATATAAGGCAGCCAACATTTTTATAAAACACTAGAATACTCTCTAAGTCCAGAGTCTTCACTTGAAATGGGAGATAGAAATGGATAGAACACAAATTAATATGAATAAGGATTTGGTATAAAAAGATCATGAAAGCCCAAGAAATCTTGCAAAGGACTAAATTCTACATCAAATGTGCAGATTAAGGAATTTTTTAAACAAAATGCTTAAAGCAGGTTCCAGATGTTTCTTAGATCACTAAGGTAAATCCTGTCTGAGACCAAGATTTCAAATTAATTAGTTTCAGTATGTTTCTATAGCAGAACTCTAACTCCCAAAAACATGCATGAGGAAACATGGTAGGACTTGCAACCAGTGAAGCAGGCAGTGTGTTTTCTATGTCTATTTCATCTTGATGTAAATTTTGCATGCAAATATTGGGTTAATTTTTTTGAGGTAATTTCAAGATGCAAAGTTCATTCAAAGCCACCCAAGGACTCCCCATTGCCTACAGAGTTACTCTGCACAGGAAAGAATCTTGTCAGACACCAGACTTGAAGACACTGCTACTCTGTCTCCTTGGGTAGTTCCCAGCACCTTCATAAAAAATCCTTTGCCAGAATGCAACATAACAGTCAAGAAGCTGGGAAAGGGAAAGTAGAGGGACAATGACAGACCAAAACAACTGTGTGTCTATCCCCTGTTTCTGTGAAGCTTCGTTATGCTGTAGGTAAAATATTACTTCCCATGAGATTTAATTTCCCAGTGAGGAATTGTATTTATCTGCTCAAGACCCCTCATTGACCAGGCACTGGTCAGATGTGAAGGTTCATTCTCTCAGTGTCATGGCCCTGTAAATCACATTGAATTCCTGTAGAAACACATTGAATCTCAGTTGTAGACAAGACAGTGTACCAGTGACTAGGCAGAGTCTGATAAGCTGTTGATCCCACTGAAGCTATACAACATCTGTATTGTCTGATCCATTCTGGGACATTCAAGCTAGACCAAACTTTGCTTTGGAATCTCAGCGACACTGGCCACAGCTGATATCTACTGAACTCAGATACAAATGAATGAAAATTTACAGAGCAAATTTCTCAGGTATATAAAGTGTGTTCAGCATTTACTATGCAATAATAGGGTCTTTTGCTTAGTAAACTAGAATTTACATGGGCGAGTACAGGAAGTTTGGTTTCATTACAGAAGCCAAAAAGGTGGCAGAGGCAACCAGGCACTTGATAATTCTTCCATTAAATAGAAAATTTCCAAACAGGATATCACTACATACCCTCCATTCTGCCTTCTCTTACAGTCCTTGGGCAGTGTGTGCAGCAAGGAAAAAGTTACAAAATGGCTGCATTTTGTCACACTCTGGTTCATCTAATGTTCTCCAGAGATTTCAGCTTCAAGCTTTTCTAGCTGATTTTCTGGCTTCAGAAAAATCACACATCCCTGACCCCTCTCTTAGGCCTTCACCCATGAGAGTGAGTTCCTATGAATCTACTAGCTGTGGTTGTAATTAGAATTGTTTAAAATCTCCCATACTCTCTACAAAGCATCATTTGCATTTTAAATGTAAAGTATTGGTACACTTAATACAGCTCTGCAGTCAAACTGAAGTCAGCAGCATCACATCCTTTTCAGTGGGTGGATTTAGCTCACGAGTTAAAGGCATAGTTCTAAAAGAAGGATCCTGACAAGTACTACAGGCACCACATCCCATCATGCCTTTCAGAACTGATCAAAATCTGTATTAATACTAATTAAGGTCTTCATTTAGCTCTTCCAACTGGTCAGATGCTCCAGAATCCACTTCTCTGATTTCTAGATGATTTCTAGCCTTAATTTGTGTATGGGCAATCGCAACACATTGATTCTTATGGCAACTTTGTTGTTCAGTTGAAGGAAGTGTTTTTTCTTCCTTTGCATTTACCCCAGATGTATTAGACAGGGCAGACATAATCCCTTTCCCCTAGGCCTAACAAGCCATCTTTTAGTCTCCTTTCAAAAAAAAATAAAGCCTGGCATTTCTCAGAGTCATTTATTTTTTCCTTGAATGTGAGTTACTAGAATTGCACATATTTTCCAGATAAAATACAAAGAATATAATTTTCCATGTCACTAAAAGTACCTTTCCTGACTTGCCATAGGAACATTTCATCTTTTTCATGGCTGAATTATATTGGGATGTCTTGGTCAATCTGACCATTTGACTCAACCAAGCTTCCTTAGTTCCTTAGCAATTTCCAAAACTTGATTTCTCCAGCTTACCAAATAAGTTCTTTTACAAATTCCTACATGCAGTGGATCAGTTCTAAAAATGTTCTCTTCACTATTCCTCCTCTCTGTTTTCCAAACAAAAAGTTAAGCTCACTCATGGTGTAAGAACTTCCCAGTTAGATTTGACTGTATGGATTGGACTTCCGTATCTGGGCTGGATTACCACTCTGAGTCAGGCATTTTACTCATTATTCACATCATCTCAATATCAAAAGGACATTTTTCTTACCAGAGTGGAAAAAACTGGACGAAATACATTGTAAGAAAAAGAACATACGTCAGCAAAGAAATTAGAAGAGTTTAATTGCTTCCCGCTGTAGTGATGCCTCTTTTATTAAATACACAGTCAAGCTTCATAGTCTCAACAGACATTTTTCAAAGCAATTTTGTCTTTTATATTTAAGCAAAGATACAAAGCATCTCATGCTTTGATGGGGAAACCAATGCAGAAAGCCATGATGAGATTTTTAGTGATATCCAGGTAACACTGATGGCTGCACAACTCACAGCTTGTAATCCTTGCTTGCAGGAATGCACAAAGACATTTGCTTCATTGAGATTAGGTTTTCATAATAATATGATTGCCATTGTAAAATGAAATTCAGCTTAATTTCAAAACCAATCAATGATTTTGATTTCTTGGTCCGTGTTTTGGGTTTTTTTGGTGGGTTTTGGTTTTGTTTTGTATGCACATTGAGGCTATTTGTGGCTTAATTTACTTTTCGTTCAGTTGCTACTAAGCACCACCTCAAGTTTTCCAGAACTGATGATATGAGCTTATGCTTTGTTGAAAACAAATGGATGAAGAGAAAAATTACCCTTATCACATGTATTTCTACTTTGATTTAGTTTAGGTCAGTCTGGGCCAGAAATATATTTTTATCATTCCTTAAGAGGTAATTTCTCTCACTTTGAATAAATATTATTTTGTCATGCCCTACTGTAATACATAACAACTACAATGCAATCACAATAGACAATTAACTTCTGTGAAATCCCAAACCAGGACATTTATGTCAGAACAAGGCTGAGCTATTTATTGTAACCATATAATAGAGAAATTTACCTCCTACCAAGGTCTCTGCCCAAAGTGAATTAAACTGTCCTGAATTCTCATTCTACAAATACACATGGATTTTGTATATCATACAGCAAATTGCTAACATGCTTGTAGCATCTCAAGGCACATGAACTTTGAAATAGAAACTACCATGCCAGAGACACCACTCAACAACTCTTTATTTGAGGAATTTACCTGAGACAAGAGGCTGAGACACTGAGTAACAGAGGTTTATTCTTGCAGAAGTGTTTTTTTTTCTCATTTTGCTATGCAAATATTACCCAACATCAGAACACTGAAAGGTTTACATAAATTCCCCCCACTTTCTGTTTTATATCATTCTTGAAAGGTTTTCCTAGTGTTCCATTACTTGGATGAGTGCACTGTTCACGGTGTAACAAAGAGGCTCAGCCCAAAGAGTGGTGATGAATGAAGTTAAACTCAGATGGCCACCAGTCAGTAGTGGTGTTACCCAGGGCTCAGTGTTGGGGCCAGTCTTATCAAAGATCTGGGCAAGGGGATCGAGTTTGCCTCCAGAGAGTTTGCAGGTGACGTCAAGCTGGGCAGGAATGTTGATCTGCTGGAAAGCAGAAAGGCTCTGCAAAGTGATCTGGACAGGCTGGACTGATGTGTCAAGGACTAATGGTATGACATTCAACAAGTTCCAGGTTCTGCACTTGGGTCACAACAACCCCATGGACCACTACAGGCTGGGGAGAGAGTGACTTAAAAGATGCCTGAGGACCTGCTCTACAGCCAGTCGAACCCATGTTCAGTTTTGGGCCCCACACTACAAGAAGAACACTGAGGTGTTGGAGTGTGTCCAGAGAAGGGCAAGAGCTGGTGAAGGGTCTGGAACATGAGCATGATGAGGAGCAGCTGAGGGAGCTAGTGGTGTTTAGTTTGGAGAGGAAAAGGCCCAGGGAAACCTTATCACCATCTACAACTACCTGTAAGGAGGGTGTAGCCATGTGGGGGTTGGTCTCCCAAGTAATGAGGGACAGAACAAGAGGAAAGGGCCTTAGGTTGTGTCAGGGGAGGTTAATTTACAGATTTTTAGGAAAAACTTCTTCACTCAAAGAGTTGTCAAGCATTGGAACATGCTGCCCAAGGAAGAGGCTATGTCACCATCCCTGGGGGTATTTGAAAGACATAGATGTGGCATTTAAGATATGTTTTAGTGGTGGACTTGGCAGTGTTAAGGTAATGGTTGGATTTGATGATTTTAAAGGTCTTTTCTAACCTAAATTATTCTAGAATTCTATAATTTATATGTTAGGTTGCAGGTTTCAAAATCATGAGTTATATTAAATGATTGAGTTTTTACTTTCTTGGAGAATCCCTGCTGTACTGTTTGTTCAGAATTGCTCTTCCTTCCTATATACATAGCAGGAAACTAAGAACTGGATCCCATCACAGAATGGGTGAGGGCTGAACAACCACCACTTTCAAGGTTAGAAAAGATTGCAAGCCATTTAAAAAGCAAAAACCAAATCTGACAGGTCACTTCAGCTTTTTCCTATGGCTCCTTTAGTGTGGATCACAGGGACCACAGTGCTTCCAAGGGACAGCAAGGAAGGGTGGGCCTCTGGAGGGGATCAGCAGGGGCAATATTCAAGAATGAAAGGTTCAGTCACAGAAAACAGTACAGTAAGGAACAGAGTTCAAGAATTAGGTCATTATTAATCAAATTACAGATCAGTCCCAATAACCACATATTTCCTTGAGCCTGCATTCAACAGCCCTTTTGTAAGATATTCACAGAGTAGGATCAATACCTCTCTGGAGGTAAGTGGCATAAATTATGTCTCAACATATACACCACAGGAGCTTTACTGTGTGTTGTATACAGTAATTGCATTTTATAGATGACTGTGGAAGGTTTCAGCTTTCATTGATTTTTATCATAAACTAAAAGGCGGCAAGAAGAAAAGAACAGCAGTTTATATGAAGAATCCAGTCAGCTGAAGCTGCAAAAGAAAACGAAAATTTGGCAACGTACGTGCGATCAATCAATGTTTCATGCAGAAATGAATGCAGATATTTGAGCCTTTCCACTCAGAGAAGCAAAAATCTTGAGAGTGCCACAGAAATCCCAGTTCATCTAATAGCAGTCAATTGTGCTATCCATCAGCAGGGTTTAAAACTATAAGAAGTCTTTCTAATTACAGCACTTTTAACACTTCTTATACCATGAATGGTATCATCTGAGTCATTTATGAAACAAGGTAACAGGTTGTGTTTTCATTATCACGCATAATGTGACCACATTCACATTCTAATTAAGGTGAGGGACATAAATTAAGATCATCATCCTATCCAACATTTATAACTTTCCAAAGTGTATTTTTAAAACATTGCTTTTCTGATTTCCTTCTTTTTCATGTCCTTCACAGCAAGCAATTCAGAAGAGATGTTAATGCAGCATAACAACTCTTTACCCTTTTTCAAGGCCAATTTTGCAATATGGGCAAAGTGATTGGAAATGTAGTCCTGAAAAAGCTTAAACCATCTGTCAGGGACTCAGTTAAGAAGATCCACACTGTTTCACAGCCAAAGATGTGGATAAATTATGCCTGGCTAGAAATGTCCAAGGCATGTGGGTTACCATTCAAGCTTATTAGAATGAATTGCAATTTTTTTTATTGTTCATTACCCTGGTAACATAATCTTTTCAAATTATAATATGCAATAAACCATGCAGACTGGAAAGCAAGCAAGTGATAAACATGGGTACTAATGATATAAAAGCTCTGTGTCCTGTTATATCAAAAAGCCATGTATGTGTATGCACCCAAAAGCCCATTTGTTTATCTGTGTTGACATAGCTTTGTCTATATTTTTGTGCTCCATATATATTTATTTATGTTACAGATCATGTTTAATCACATGCCATAAACCACTTGTCTATTTTACTCCTGAAATCTATTTCACAAAACAAAAAAGAAAAAAAAAAAATCAAACAACAGCAACAATGGAGAATGAGAGGTTAGGATTGCTTTGGTTAAGTTTTATGACCTAGGCTAGAAGACATAAAAACAATATTAATGTAATGCTGTTGTTTTAATACCCTTATTGGTTTAATGAACAACTGTTATCCCAACATTTCTAAACAAGGATTTTTTCCAAAGTATTTCATAAAAATTCTCAGTCTAAAACCCTTTAAAGACCATAAATACTGTATGAAGCTTTTATCAGAAATATGAAATTGATTATTACTTGAGGGAAGGCCTCTGGACAATATACAAAATAAAAATAAATCTAATTTTCCCATCTAAATTACTGTGCTATGATTTTTAAAACCCCCACAGACACCCTAAATGCTAAATGGTATGTGAAAATCTATGCTTATTATATATGTGAGAGTTATGAGAATTATTTGATAAGCAATAGTCATTTTGTGCACAAAGCCCGTAACTAGCTCTTAGCTATCTGAGATTTTCTCCTCCACAGCTATAAAATAATTCTTACAAGTCCTAAAATTCATCCCTTACCTGCTTCAGAAATTACCACTAATTTTACTTGGGAAAATATACAATCTTTAAACCAAGTCAGTCCAACTAAATTTAATAAAACACTTAATATCTCAGCTTTCACATTTATGACTATTTTTTCTGATTAGTCTCTTAAGGGTCAAAATAATCTAATATTTGATTTTCTCACACTA
Organism: Cyanistes caeruleus; assembly: GCF_971803275.1. Taxonomy (NCBI): domain Eukaryota; kingdom Metazoa; phylum Chordata; class Aves; order Passeriformes; family Paridae; genus Cyanistes; species Cyanistes caeruleus. The sequence goes on from NC_141701.1 coordinate 126,913,728, forward strand.
CTTTCACTGTCCAGGAATGAAAAATGTTAATATATCTGAGAAAGCCCATTGAGGAGTTGAAAGCAAACTAAAAAAACTTATCTGAAATGCTGAAGCAAATAAAAATCTCATACTTTTTCTTTCATGATATCACAAAAAACTTTTGAATGTTTGAAACCGATCTTTCATGGGGAAAGGAAGGTAGGATGAAGAGAGGCATAGAAAGATTGTTCAGGTTGATGGCAGCAATTCAGCAGAGTACCTGCTGTAAAGTGATGAAGTGTACAGTGTACAGGCACCCTTACAAAACCCAGAGTGGATCCCTCATGACCACTCAAAGCAGTTTACAGGCCACATATTTTGTACAGGTGTAATCAAGTGAAAATATACAACGATCACCAATTCCAAAAATGGATGCTACGCAGCCAAATTTCTCCACAAAACCACCTTGGCATCCACACAACCTGAACGGTCTTTTTTATATTTTCACTGGATAATAAAAGTGATGTAAAATCCATTAATACAGCAAGAAACAAACAAACAAACAAAACAAAACGAAGCAGCAGCTGGCACATTAGGTGCTGTTCAGGTGCCAACACAGCAGTCTGCAACTAACAAGATTATTTTGTGTTTGTTTTGCTGATTATATTCAGTGGAAAATAGATTGCAAGCAGGAATAGCAGCTTTATCAGTGAGGCTGACTGGAGACTCTAGAAGACTTTCTGCAAAAAATCACCTGAACTGCTTTTTACTCACATCACTTTGTTTTTTGTCTCTGTCTCCATTTTTATACTGGCAAAGCTTGTTTTTCCAGTTATGTTTGCTGAGTACATGACAGTACTCCTAATCAAGCACGCCTAATTTACAGAAGATTGGGCCAAGTGACATCTTGGACCAAATTTGAACAGATAACCTAGATAATGGAAATTCAAATGACTTTACAGTACTGTGGTAGCTAGGGCATGGGTTAGTTTCAGGGAAAAAAAAGAAACCTAAGGAAAAACATGGTGCCCTTTCCTGATGTTATTTATTTGAGCAAATTTGTGCATCCCTCAAAGGTTATCCTCTTATGTCTTTAAGCTCCCTCCTCCACTATAACGATGAGCCAGTTGAGCTATCATTTATCACAGCAGGCTAAAATTGTCACAGCCTTTCCTGACTGTTCAGGGAAAGAGAGGAAAGGAAACTCCTGATGAAACCATAGGTTCTTGCCTGGTTCTGCTCAGAATATGAATTTCTCTGCTGTGAGAAGAGCAAGAAGGCTTCATCCAACTAGCTGGTAAAGGGGCATTAGGAGATGTACAACCCATGTCCAGACTTACCAAGGAGATAAAATCTAATCAGTAAAACATGTAAGGAATCGGTAAGGAATAGAAAGATAAAGATGGAAATCTTGCTGGCAACACCTTAACATATATGCCAACATGTGCTCCACCATCTTATCCACAAGCTTAGACTGTCCTTTGGCTTATTCCTGGAATAGGACAAGCACAGCTGTCCTGTCTATTCTCCACCATCCTGTGGCAGATTGTAAAGCCCCTTTTCCTTCTGCCCTCACAGAAATCTGAATAGTGTATCTGTCAAATGACTAGATATAGCACTACTGTGAATATGAAATATCTTAAAGATATAAAATATCTTAAAAAGCACAGGAAAACCGTATTTGAGGTCTGTTACCTTAGCTTAGTAAATTTCATTTACCCAAAGTCCAGCTCTGAACTGTACCAGCAACAAAGTATTTTTTAAAGGAGAGCTTCTTTGAATAACCCAACACCTGCATTTCTAATATACCTTCTATTCTTCCATTCTCCACTAAATGCTATTTACAGTAGACTTGGTTTGTTGGTTTGTTTTTTAAAAAAGAAATAAAGAATAGATGACAGAACTTTACATTCAGAGATCACCAAATGAAAGACAGAAAACATCCAGTGAGAGAATAATTGTTAGAGGATAAAAAAAAACAAAGCCCATTTTTTATTTAGCCTTTCATATAGCTGGCAGTATTTAAATGTTGACTGGTTTATGATCTCATGTTTTGAAGTTCAAAACAAATCCTGAATGCAATGCAAATGAGCTCATTATCTCACCTCTCATCTTTATGTATCTAATTTCTTGATGACCTGTTTTACTTTTCGTCTGCCTTAAAAGCAAGAAATAATTCAGAGATAGAGGAATATTTTTACTTTTTTTTTTGTGTATCTTTTACCCAGATCTGATTACTAATCACAATGAATAAATCATTCTTAGATGAATACTGGGTAGACACAAATGACTGACTAGTCAATGTTCTCAAAACAACAAGGTATTTTTTTGTGGAACAGAAAAATAAAGTAACCCTCTGGTAAGTTTTGAGATGTTAATAAGGATAAACATCTGTAGAATTAAAATTATGTTCCCTCAGTTCACCTGACAAAATGACAAATGGCAAGTGTTAATCCAAGTAACCTTTTTGTTTAATCTATATAGCAGGTTAGTTAGCAAAATGCTAGTTTTAGGCACTGAATGATGAACTTCAGAAATCTGTGCCAATGTGAATGGATCAGTCTGCTGCTTCTCATTAAACTCTGCTCACAGTACCCATGCTCATCTCCTCGTTGTGTGGGGATTTACAAATGAAACACTTCTACTCAAAGCACTTATGTGCTTGCTTTCTCCCTAATTGAAGTATGCTAAAGATGAAAGATGACCATGGAACATCAAAAATATTGAAGTAGCAACCATGTTGCCAACATCTAAATGTAAGGATCTTGAATTATATACACTTACAAACTGTCAGAGGAAAATAAAAGCTTGAATTTCAGAACAGATTGGGAAAAGCCTGCAAATGTAGGTCTACAGTCACTGGCAAACCTTTCTGTCCCTTTTTCTCTCCCCATACAATGCACAGGCTGAAGTGAATGCTCAAGTTCACATACTGAGTGGGCAGATTAAATAAAAATCTGCAATAGTTTCTGGGATCTGAAGTTTATATCAGATATTAGTGGCTTTTCACTGATATATAAGGAATTTATATGCCACAAAGGGCTGTGACTTAGCCCACTCAGATTCATTGCTGACCTGCCTGACATTCAACTGTTGTGGATCTTTTCAGAGCCAAATACACAGACATGTCTACATGCTGTTCAAAGAGCCTTTGGCAAAAAGGAAATGTGTGTGTGCGTGTATATATACATATATATATATATATACAAAATATATATATAAAATAATGCAGAATATGCATATTCACAAACATTGTTTGTGTTCAGTTGGAGGAAGAAGGGCTTCTACACAAGATTGAATTCACTGATTTATTGAAGCTCATCTGCTGCATGGTAGAACACAAGCACCCAAGGAGAAAAGGGATGCCATGTATGGCTTACAAAGCCCTTTCATGATGACCAAGAACTCACCTCCAGGTCAGTGAGGTCAAATGCTGCCCTTGAATTATGCAGAAACAGACTTGCAGAATCCTAAATTTCCCCAGCCTACACCAGCTAGCAGAGTTCACTGGCAATGGAAGTGTGCTGTACTTCCTCTGCATGTTCTTACTGGGGGTGTGGGGAACTGATAATTACATCCAAAAGAGTCCCCTCTCCTCTCCACTCCCTTGTTCCAGCACTGAAATTTGCTTCATATAAATCAAAAACTGTTTATGGAGCTAAACCTTTTGAAAAATTTCTCTTTCTTTTTTTCTTGAAGAATGGGGGAGGGGGTAGATAGGAAACCAGACACAACTTTCTAATTCTTTGCTTTGGCCCTGATATAATTCAGAGTAAACCTACATTTCTGGAAGCTTTGCATTACTTCAGTAGAGCTGTATAATCTTATCTAATTTGAAGTACTAGCAAATACATTCTATAATCTCTACGCATTATGAATAACAAAATAAATGCAGAGATTTAGACCATGGTTTTGTTGGATAAATTAACATTCTGGCTTTTAAACAATAGACTAGAGCAGGAAACTCATGTCAGTAAAGAACACTGCTAAGAAGTAGTCTAATACTGAAGATAAATTGAATGCCTTTAGAAATGTATCAGCTGACCTTTTGATATTCAATGTTAGATACAGTTTGGCTCTCTGCACCTTAATTTATCTAGAAGTCTCATCTCTGAAAAGCCAGTTAAAGTGATGTTTTATGACATAAGGGATGTATTTCAGGGATCTCTCTGTGGTTTTTCACATCCTAGAAACAACCACACCATCTGGCACAATAACCTCTGCACATGTAGTCAAAGTACACAACTTTGCAGCAGCTGAGCAGAACAGTATGGGAAAGGTTGCCTGACAATTTCTCTAAGCAGAGCTCAAAATAAGAACATTAGTTTCTCACATGCTGGAGTACATCATTAACATGAGTAATTGGAAACGAAATAAAAAGAAAAACCCAAGCTACATGACAACACCACTGCTAAAATGTATGAAAATACATTTACTTTTTAATTGGACTTTTACCATCAATTTGAATTGTGGATTTGTGATCCAAAATAGTCACAGCATGCCCACGTGAATTGGCTAATGAGATGTCCGCTGACTGCTGAGCCCTTCAATTAATCAGATAGCTGAATACATTGAAGGTAGCTAAATATTCTTCTCTCTGGTACTCTATTAAAACTCAGCATTATATCAGACATTTTCACAAGAGACTAAAATCTGAGTTCATGTTGGGATAGCCTTCAAACAAAAAATGACACTCATTTAGTGATTCGAACATCTGCTTAATTATCTTTATTACCCTGCTACTTCTTAGGAGTAATATACCAAGAATTTGACTTACAAAATAAATTACCTTTAAGACAAAGAATGGAAGATTAGTTCTGTGTTAAGACACCTGGGAGAGAAGTGGGTTTAAATCCCAATTCTACCATTCTTTTCTGTTTGACCTTGGCCATGACATTTAGTTTTCTAGCCCCATTTTCTATATCTATTGATGCTACAAGTGATGGTTAGCTCTTCCTTCACTGCAGCAAGTTAGAAGCCATGCAATCCCTGTAAAAATGGTGCTATTCAATGATAAGCTAAAAGATATCCAACACTTCAGAAATGCTTGATGAGAAGCTACTGCAAAGAAGAGACTTCTTAATATTCCTACATAAAACTTTCCTTTGCACGTGGAGGAACTGTTCAGGAAACCTCGCAGACTCTCTGTCTTAAGGAAGCAGAATACTATTGAGTATATTGACTTTTTTATGTCCCATCTTGTGTTTTTAGAGACTTATGTTTGTTTGCCTGTTGAATCCAAGCCTAATCTCACTCTGTAAATTGTGAGGAAAAAGAGACTATGTCCTCACATACCTTGTGTTTTCAGTTCTACTGAGGTACCAAACCAGCTTCCAGAAACAGCTACAAATTAGTGGCTGCTACCATTACCTTTATAACAATGATCCCTGCAAATTCTAGTGATCAAAATAGTAAAGGGAAAGGCAGAAGTATGCGGTTTTTCATAAAAGATACTGTTAGCTACACCCCATATTCACTCAGTTTGCTGCAAACAACTTCAGCATTCCTCCAGCATGCAGATAGGCTTATGCTGTGGTCCATTTCCTGGACCATTGGGGTCCTTCTGGACACCTCTCTTAGGTAAATGAAAATCTTAGCACTAAGAATCTTCCTTTTCCAGCAGTAGAGCTTCCTAGTCCTGCTCTTCAGCATCACACGTGTTTAAGGAAGTGATCTGCTGCAGAATACCCAAGCTAAAAAGCAGAACTTAAAAATAAGAATATTCAGATAATATTGCTGACTTCTCATTCAATATTTATCAGCAATCCTGACATAATTAGAAATTGTGATGGGATGACCCCATGCATTAGCTAAGTTTCCACCCAGTCACTCACTCACTCACTCTCTCCCCAGAAGGACAAAGGACATAATCAGAAGGGCTAAAGAAAGAAAAACTTTATGGGTCACAAAAAAGACTGTTAATAGAGTAAAAAAAATAAAATAAAATAAAATAAAATAAAATAAAATAAAATAAAATAAAATAAAATAAAATAAAATAAAATAAAATAAAATAAAATAAAATAAAATAAAATAAAATAAAATAAAATAAAATAAAATAAAAAATCAAGTGATGTGAAGGCAATTGCTCACTACTTCCCACAAACAGACCAATCTCCAGCTAGTCTGAACAATGTCTACTTTGGAAAAACTGACCTTCAGTTTTATTGCTGAACATGACTTCATGTGACACTGTGCAAGCACTGTTCAGCAATAGCTAAAACATTGGTGTGTTATCAGCAATGTTTTCATCACAAATCCAAAATGCATCACCATACAGGTTGCTTTAAAGAACATTAATTCCATCCCAACCATATCCAGCAGAGCAATGAAACATTCCCGTGGTTTTTAGGAAGCCCCACAAAAGCCATATCCTGTTTTCATTCATACATTGCAAATTCTCCATTATATTCCTCAGCATAATTTCCAAGGATGGAAATGACTCTTTGCTGAATATTTGAGTAATGCCAGAAACTTTTCGAAGTAACAGCTTCTCCTTAGGCACAGTCACAAAAAACTGTTGTGGTCTCAATGGCAAAACAAACAATACTCTGTTACTCCAGCACCCTTCCAGCAAGGAAATTCAGGATTCCTAAGAGAAAATTTATTCCATCCTAGAGGCTGAACATATTCCAGGTCCCAATTCTTAAAAATTCTGCAACAATAACAAAAAGAATTTCTGAAAATGCTTTTCTTCTTTGTCAGTTCCTCAGCAAGCAAGAAGTACTATTGCTTAGTTGAACCTAATTAAGTCATCCTACATTAAGTATATTTCAGCTGGAAAACTGAACTTATCTGATTTTGCCTGCTTCAATAGCAAAGTGGACACAAAATATTGCATCACGTGTTCTGGTGTGACATCACATCCAAGGCAAAGTTCCCCAGTTGTTCACCTTGCCTTACAGTCTACAGAAAATCACCAGAAGGCAACAAAACATGAAAAGCATTCCTTCTATACAAGCAATGACAAAATTAAGTGGCATAACAAATGCTCACAAGAATCTTTCCTAATGAGGACAATGTTGAGTTGAATTTAAGTGTCTACAAATAGTTCTGTGCACATGAACCAGGTGTCTAAGTGTTCATGTGTTCACTGTGGCTGACAGCAATTTAGCCTACAGGATCATTGGGCCCTCAAGAAATTTTCCCCAGATTGAAATAGACATACAATTATTTGAGGAAGCCTAGTTGCTTTAGCCAAAACTTTAGAAGTCAGACCCATATTTCCTACTCCATGCTCCTACAGTGCTCTGTTGTAAGAATATTTTAGGTTGCCAAAATAGAGGAAGGTGGGATTTTCCTACTGCTTCCTACCCCTGCCTCCAGATACCAGTCAGGAGGGAGAACCCCCTGTATTGCATGGGCCACTCTGCAGCAGTGTAGGAAAGACAAAACCAATCAACCTTGAAGGATATTTGGGCAAGTGGCTAGTGAAAAGACAGAAGTTTAGGAATACAACCTGTGGTTCAGCTTAGGTTTATGAGGCAGGCTGTTCTCCAAGTTTGTCTAGTTCATCTATTTTCTATCAGTCCATTTCCTTTGATCTGTTGGTAATATTAAAGTCTTATTCGCAGTGCTGCTTCTGAATTTGTCCATTTTTCCTTTTAAATTCCACTCTGGCAGGAAGGGCTGTTGTCTTGATCTTCTTTGAAGATAGATTTGCTTGTTGTCACAGCTGATTTAGAGATTCCCATGACATTCAGTTCCCCTCTTGTTTCCTATATTGCAGATGAGCAAAGCTTTCCCTTTGGAGGCATTGACAGGTAGGGCTAATTTGCAGCTCCCAGTAATTGACCATTTCTTAAAGACTAATGATGCAGTTCACACCTAACCAGCCTTACAAAAAATGCAAGAGAGCAAAGCAATTCAGAAGAATGTATATTTCAGACCTCATTAAAGAGCTTTCATCGGCAATTCTTCCTCAATCTTGACAAACTTTCACTCTCTTTTATGTTGATACAATTTGTAAACCTAAACGATTGGCTCAAGCCTATCCTATTTATTAGATGCTTAAATATAAAATTACTACACAGTCTATGGATTAACTGTATATTATCAAAAAAAATTCTATTTAACCATATGTATCTGTTTTCCTTTTCTTATCACAGTAATATAAGAAATATATTACTTGTACTCTTGAAATATATGGATTCTCATAAAAAATGTGTTTAATTGTGTGTTCACAATTACTATATGTTCCTTTTCTGCAATTTCCTATACACTTTTAATGAAACCTGGGACAAATGCCATAGAGAATACAATAGCATAAATAGAAAGTAGGAGTAAAAGAAATAAATGGGAAAGGGTTAAACAGTCAGAAAAATAAAGAAAAATACATAGTTGTGTAACAGGGACACTACAAAAAAAGAGAGCAATAATGAAACTTGAACAGAGAAACAGTACCAAAAAAAAAATTAAATTAGGACAAAAAGTCTTGGAAAAGAGTTCTATAGGAATAAAATTAGATTGGAGAACAAAGAAATGAGATCAATTAGCCTAACATAATGTAAAACACTGGTAAAGTTCCCTGGAAAAAAGTAGCCAAATTCCAAATGAAAATGGGTGAAATAAAGGAAGGAAAAAAATACTAATAACAGTAAAATATTGTTGTTTTAGTAATTTCTAACCTGTAAGAGGCTCATGCTATCCATCATATTTAATTTCACAGATATTCATGAGCATACACATTCTATATACTATGTCATTAATTTTGATAGCCCTTCTGCATGTGCAGGTAGTTAGAGATATTTGCAGGACCAATATTTCAATCTCCCCCATATTTAATGGGCTGTATTCACGTGGGAGAACCTTTTCTGTTGATGTGAATTGTTCTAATAGTTTCTTATTGAGCAGAGAAAAAAAATCAACACCTGTGATCCATCTTACATTGCTGGGACACACACATGCCACCCCAGAATCTCATCATCTCCTGGAAGCCTTCTTGGTGACACACACATCTAAATTACATGGAAAACATTTCATCCAGCTGTATTTATCCAATGTTAGGTAGACAGTCACAACACACAACTTCATCTGCATATAGATTTTGAACTCGTTTCAACTAACTTGCTGGCAGCCATTTCAAAATACAGGCATCAAGAGTTTATTTTGCTTAGCAGCTGCATAAGAATATTATTTACTCATGACTACCTTCAGACTGTATATTTATCTTTTCTTTATGAAGGAGAGAAAATCATTTTTGTTAGTAGAGGGAGGGTTGTTCTCCCATCATTCCAGATTGGCATGAAGAAACTATGTTGACTGGGTATATGTTACTCATAAAATCATAATTTTAATCAAAATTGTTAGCAATGTTGACTTTGGGGTTATCACAGGACATGTTTTAATATTGAATATGACACCATGGTTTCCCTGATTAAAGAATTTACCTTCTGTACCTGTCAGAAGAGAAACTTCTGAAGTGGAAATTTCTCAGTCATGGGGCTCTTACAGTATTGGACACCATCTATCTTTGTGTCAACAGCACCTCAGGTAGCTGAAGTATGAGTTCTCCCCCTCTGATCGACTGATGAGTTACACCATGGCCCAAAAGAAGGTATTCATGAGTAAGCAACCTTCTTTAAGGAAATTAATATTCCAAGAAAGTTGTTTCAGGCATCTCCTCACCAGAAACAAGCAACCAGCAAAAATGCCACAGCTGTTGGACACTGAACACTTGATATAATACCAGCACAGGGTCGTCTAAAGTTTTAAAGCATTCTTAAATTAAAAGGCAAATACTTCTGAAAGCAAGTGCATACTGAGTCGTTTAATGCTCCATGATTTATTTATGAGGATTTTCACCATAGTAAGGAAAAAACATCATTGAAAAATAAATGAAAACCAGCATGACATTAATATGACCAGAGAGAACCTCTTGCTCTTGCCTTTGGGATACGATCAAAGGACTCACTTCTGTGAGTGTAGTTCTGAAAAATAATCATGTCTGACAGACAGCATATGGCCCCAATCCTTAGTTGTACTTGAACAGCATTTGCCACACCATCAGTGCAAAGAAAGCCTCAAGACAACACAGCCTTCTCCTGTGGCAACTATGCAAAATGGGGAACTTCCAGAAAGCCAAAGGAAAGCACCTTGCTTATCCTCGTAGCCTAGACAAGGGAGATGCACGGGAAAAAGACCAGGATAGAAGGTCATCCCTTAACTAAACAACAAAACAATGGCTTTTGTCCATGGACAGGAAAGTCAAAGGAACTTGCAATCTCCAAAACTATGGGAGATTGGTTCTTTGAAACCATTCCCTTTTCTCTCAAAGTTCTGCTGCACATCCCAGTGGCTCAGCTGAAAAGTAAGGGCTTCCTCCCACAGATTATACACAGACTGCAATGAATGCTCTCTGCAACACAGCGCCCAGTCCCTGTTCACAACTACTCAGCTGGGGATCTACACAAAGCTGATTCAAGTTCCCTCAAAGCTCCTGTGGCCCTTTCTTCTAGGAAAGTAAAAGCATAGGAATAGAGAGAAAGAATAAAACTGGTGAAAAAAGAATAAAAAATCAGGAAATGCACAGGTTACACACAGAAATCCAGAAACTGGGGAATAATTCCTAGGTTTGGCAGATTTGATACAGAGTATACAATCAGGAAATCATGATATACACTTCCATGAATGCTTCAGATCATTTGCCCTTGTTCACTGAATAATTTTGTCCTTTGCTGCTCCTCCTTGGCAGATCCTTGTATCAATTCTCCCAGCAATCAGGTCAGCACAAAAATATGTGAAAGGAAGGTCTCTGATTGAATGCCCACCATAATATGCCCTTCAAAACAGGCTATCACATTCACTGAAGGTGTCTAGAAGGTGCAGTTGAAGCCACACATTCAAGAAAAAAAATCTCTTGCTCTTCTCTTACAGAGCTCTTCCTCACTATAAACAAGCTCATCCAAAACCATTTGATCATCTGAAATTACACCTCCCTCTGCCTGTCCCTTCCCATTGCTAAAACAAGAATTGGTCTCCTCACCATGTGCAACAAGAAATTGTTAGATTTGGCCCCAAAATTCACCTCTCTTTTCAGCTCCTTGTGAAAATGCCAGAACTATGATTGTTTGTCACTGTTCAATAGTGTAAGTACGTCTTTATCCTCAATCTAGGTTATTCTGCATTTTACTACTCAAGATTTGTGATTCTCCCTAACAGAGTTAAATTAATGGAGTATAAATAAGTTTGTCACATCTTCAATAATTTTCATGAAGTGTTTTTACTTTAAATTGTGAAATTACAATTTGTACACATTATAAAAAAAATCAATATTTCACTTCCCATATCTTCTCATTTACATAAAGAAAGACAGAGGGAGAGAGAGAGAAGAAAAGTTTTTCCACTTCAGCTTCTTCACCTGGGACAATGGAAGGGGAGTAACATTTATTGAGGGAACTAACACCAAAAATGTCTAAATTCTTCAACCTGAAGTGAATTTACTGCATCGGTTTCCCACACACATTAGCATAGTTCTGTTTTTGCCTCTGTACTCCCACACATATGAATACTGTGATCACTCAACATGTCCTGATATCAACACATCCTGATATCAAGTCTTGAGCATTTTTACACATACACCCTTCATGTTTTTCAAGTTCCCTTTAATAATTAGAAGTGAAGGAAGCAAAAATGGATCAAATCTCTGCAACTGACACTTATGTTCACATATGGTGCATGCTGCAAAAATCATCACATCCAGATTTATTCTGTTCACTTTTAGAGTGGTTGTAATCCTTTTCTGTATTATCTTCAACATAATTTCCACTACACATCTATAAATGCAGAGAAATGCAAACATATTCTGCATTTAGAATTCCATACTGTGAAAAGCAAGCTTTTTTCTTTTCTTTTCTTTTCTTTTTAAAATAAAATTAGAATCTAGAGCTATTTTTTATTTGCAAGGAGTACTAAAATACCAAAATAGACTATGAAGTTAGACATCCCTAGAGAGGCCTAGATATTAAAAGATACTTACTTAGATAAATGATTTTCATTTCAAAAGCACTAAACACTTACAATTATCTGTTGTACAAAACAGTAAATACTGGATTTTCACTACCTCTTACAACTTGAACTGTTTAAACACAGACTGAAGAATCTCATTTTAGGTTCAATCATAGTGACCAGCTGCTCCTTAGTCTTCTATTTGCAAGATAAACACTGACCTTGATTTGTCATTCTGGCCTTCAGATAGTCATTTATGCTCACAGAAAGTAAGTGTAATCCTCTAGTGTTTTTCTAATCATTTTTCTGGTCAACAAATGGACATCTCAGCATTGGTGTGAACGGTAGAAAATGAGGTACATCTATTTTAATATAATTTTAAAATTTCAAGAATAATATTTTAAATAAACCTGTAACACACTGTATGGAAAAAAATCATTTGAATTCTTTCATTACACAGGTATATTTTCTATTTTGTACCATTTCCTCTAAGACATGTCATCCTCTGAAGGTGAAAATGCAGAGTCACACGTACAGTTACTCACCAAAACTTCTACACAGGCAAAACTGGCTGAAACCTGAACTAAAGCTTTGAAATACAGATACTATTTTATATAAAACAAAAGTTTTAAAAAATTGAAATGAACTTTGTACATATGAGAATACACACAGTGATTTTAGAAACCCACAGAGATTGTAAATACCATACAGAAACAGCAGATTAACAAAATACATCAGAACTAGAAATGTATGAAAACGGAGTGCATAGCTTTGTGTCAGGGAATATTCAGCAATACATATTTTATAAATATTCTTGATGAAAAGAATCTGCCTGAACAGAAAAAGAAAGAAGTAAATTAAAAGTAAGCCCCAATGAGCTTTTCATTTTTCAGGTGGCCAATCTCAAGTTTGTCATAGAAAAATGTTAATTTTTTTAGAGCTTGCCAATTTTATTTTTTATCAACTGAACCAGAATATTTAATCTCAGGAGTAGAGGCAGATGTTTCTTAGATAACACACCTGTTCTCTTTAAGTTGGAAAGTACAGTCAAATTGCATCAGATTATCCACCTGCATGAGCGTATTTTAGCTGCAGAAAAGAGAATTGTCTGCAAAGAGTTGATTATAGTTAGCTTGCAGCAGTTCAGGTACTTGTTTCTGCTTCAAGGGCTGGATTCAGACATCAGTATGCTCATACTCATAAACTGCACTCCATCCCAGGGTGTGGCACAGAAAACCATTTTCCTTCTTCTACCACTCAGGGAAAATTATTTCCATGTGAGGCAAGTTCCCCCCACACCCAAGAAGCACACAGGTGGGACCAAAGGTCTGTTTTCAACACCAGCTAACACATGGTGCTTAGTGTAGAGTACAAGAACAAGGTAAGTCTGGAATTATGTCGCCCCATGATATCCCTCTACCATCTAACCATTTGTATCTCAGAGAGTTCTCCGAGCCACAACATATTTTTTCTGGAAATCACCACCCACTACCTCACCTCAAGCAATTTAAACCCCAGAAAATCAAAAGCTATGTCTATTTCACAAAAAAATTTAAAAATTAAAAAAAGATAATTTTTTTTTTTTTTTTTTTAGAACACAGGCTCATTTTAGTCCTGAAAACTTCTTTGCCTTCCCACTGGTGTAAGCCACCAGTTACTCTACATGTGTTGTGCCCTTCTACAATTACCACTAAAGGCAAATCAGGCCTAGACACAAACCTGTCCCAGTGATCATTGCAGGGGAAATTGAGCCCAGTTTTCTTTTTTTTACATTACAGAATTGCCAGCATTAACAGCTAGGTAAGCAGAGGGTTCCTACAAATCTCTCCTTTGTAAACCTGGCACTCCAATCTCTGATTCTCCTTCACAGGACTAGAAACAGCTGAGCAATCTCTCTAAGTGAAGAAAACCAAGAATGCCAGTTATTTTTGTTCCACACTCCACATAATGGTAGTATTAAAAACTATAAAAGACATTGTGTTCCCTGTGCATAGAGAACATGCACTCTTTGTGCTGTAACACAACATATGCACTCCAGAAATCTACAAAAGAAATAACCTGACACTTTAATAATAAAGATACCGACTATTCTCCTCTGAGCCTCTATGCAGACAGAGGAAATAGTGACTCTTGATAAGAGGTAGGTAATTTCCTCTGGATTCCTATTCATAAACTCCTTATGAATGTTAACACTGTAGGTCTTGCATATGATTGAAATTAAGATTTCTGCCCAGCAATACCAGCATTCCTGTAATGCTTGGCCTACAAAGGCTTTCAAATTTTTAAAATTGTTTGCATAGAAGGAGAAGATTCACTTTATTGTGAGCCATAGCAGCTTGGTAGGCAGATAAAGCTCTACCCAAGACTGGTGTGTTAACTCCTTTAGAGCTCTGATCTCTCTGTTCATTTACTTTTTAAATAGCACAGAGAAAAGTGGATCAGATAGAAAATGGATGCAACTGCAAATTATGCATCTATGATGCTTACTGCCACGTGGCAATCTCCCTTTGACTTTCAAAAGAGTGAGATGGGGCTCTTTCAACATCACAAAATATAATAAAATAAAAGTTCTGCTTAGTGGTGGCATTGTGAAATTATGATTATTGAAAAACAGTAAATAACAACAACCAAAAAATCCCTAGCTAATGATTTGGACTTCCATGAGCCAAAGGTTGAATCCTGGGCAAAACCCACAGAAATATTTCACAGATAAGGGTAAGTGTATTCATGTGGGTTTTGTCAAAAGAATTGTAATAAGATTCACTTTCCAATGGGTATTAAACTTCTCTAGTCCATGGGACCACATGCAAATGAATTACCTTTATATAATTACTTTCATGTTCTGTAGTGACACCCTGGCTGTTCTACAATTAAGTCTCAGAACATCGCCATGCCATTTTCATCACTCACTCAGGTTTCTCCCACCAAGGGATACCCGTCCTACAGCCCTGTGGCAGCTATCCACATTCCTGACCACACTGTATGAGCTCAAATTCCATGTCCTGACATGCCCTTTGGCTGTCCTCCCAGCATTCTCCACATCCTTGACAATTGCATCCTGAGACCAACCACGACTTAACTGGCCCTGCCTGAGTCTCAGTCTTTGATTATCTTATAGCCAAAGGAAAAGGACACCAAAAACTGGACTTGTCTATCAGCCTTTCACTGGGTATATGTGCACATGGTATCGTGCAGCCCAAAAAGGCTGTGTAACAAACAAGTACCTGTTTTGCCAAGGTGCCAGGCCAGAGCACTCCAGAAGTATTATGTCCTGCTTACATCATTTTTCTGGATATAACTCATGCTGCAATATACTGGAGAATTCTTCCCCCACTGAGAGAATTCCAAGTCATCAGAGGTCACCAAGATTTATAAATACAGCAGACAGGACAGAGCACACAACCGTGGATGCAACATTTTTGGGTTCACATGAGGAGGTAGGGAGGTAGTGGGAGAACAGAACCAAGGCCAAGGTTCTCTTCCCAAGTCATACAGGCAGCAGATTAGTAACATGTCAACAAGTCACACCATTTTTGATGCTCCCAAAATCTTTGTTGCTGTTCAAGACAAAAGAATTTCATTCACCTTGCTCCACATTTTACTCACTTCATAAAGAATGAATTCTGACAGCCCTGCTTCAAGGAACAGCACCCTGAGTGCTTTTCTGTGTTCTTGGTTCATCTGAAAGGCAAGTACATCCCTTTTCACAAAGGACTCTGTCTTTTGCACAGCCTGTAATGTTTTGAAAGGTTTGAGTTTGATGATGAGCCACATCTCAGCTGTCCAAGACCTAAACTGAAAGCTCCATTGAAGTCAGGTAATATTAAGAATCCTCTGCCAGTATGGACTTCCATGAAAGCAGGCCAAGTTAATTGTCAAATACATATATTTATATCTATCAATATGTGTTCATGTATGTCCTCTTCATACTTAACTTTGATCCAAAGAAATATTGATCTTTACTCACAGGAGCCTATGCTCTGTCCTCCCTGGCAGACCTCTGAATCAAAACTCATTACCACCTGTCCAAGCAATCCTGCACAGTAACCTGGATTCAAAAAAATATTCTTTAACCTATACCTTCCTTACCAGCCTTTGCACTCACATACCACATTCTTCCAACGCTCAACACCTGAGCCTCTTCAAGACTCACCCTGTGCCTGAGACACATTAACAGACAGTCCCTTTTCACATGCCTCTTCTCAGGATAGCAATCACCTGATTTGGTAGGATTCTCTTGGATGGTTTAAGTTCTGGACTGGGTCTCTCCTCCCTCACACATCAGTGAAAGGGAAGATAAATAAATCTAAGGTGTCACAAAGCACCTACCTGTGGCTGCATAGAGTAGTAACAGATGGTTACCCAGAAAGAACAAGCAGGAGAAAGGATGAAAGAGCAGAACCTTAAACAAGACAGAAGCAAGTCCAAACCAAATATGTACATACCCAGTAATCTTTCACAGATTATGATTTTGATTTTTTAGTCTCTTCAGATGTCAGATGAATGGCCATAACCCAGGATACTGATTCAGAGAATGTGAAGCAGTAACTGAGACAGGGATAATCACAGAAGCAGAGATGTGGCAACCATGCCCACAAGGAACTTTCATAATAACAAGGGAAAACTTAACTGCTGGACCAAGTATCTCATGTATTTTTGCAGATGTCACTCTCATTTTTGTCTTCTGCATGAGTATGCTAAAGCAAACAGAATAACATAGGACTTTGTACAAATATGCATACATGGATATTTGTATATATAATCTACACTCAAATAAAACCACTTTGTATGTGTATTCCTGAAAGCCCTTGGAAAGGAGCAGAGGAGCTATGTGGAGGGATTTGGGCAGGCTTCACAGCAGGAAGGTACAGCTGAACTCCTGATTGAATTTTGCTTAAGCATGGGCACAGAGTGGCAATGGCCAGCACTGGTATCTACATAAATAAAGCTAGAACTTGTGCACTGGTTGACACGTGAGGCAAGAAGAGGCAGGACCAAGCTGAAACAGCCACAGACCTGTGTTGTAACTTTGGAAAGTCAAAGTAATGCCATGCATGTTTATGCACGTTGTGCTGGTCACCACTGTAAATGTCAGGTGTCAAGGGTTTCCAAGAAATTATAGGCAAACCTGAGCTACATTTTTCTCAACACTTGGGCTACTATCACCAGCAAAAGCATGTCAAGCAGAAAGACCTGTTTCCTGTCCTAACCAAGAACCCCAGCCACTACTTGTACAACTGTGGGGAGGCAGGCTCTAGATGATGCACCAGATGAGAGTCTTAGATGAACTCTGTATGGTGTAACCAAGGTCACTTCTCCTTATCTCCTTCCAAGTAGTGGACAATCATCTTTTTCCAGAACTGAGCTGGGTTATTTTGCAATATGCACCAGAGATTACATTAGAAAATTAATAGCTAAACAAAAACTCTGACCAAAAAGCAAGTTAAATAGACCTGTAACTTTCACCAATGTGTAATGGTAGTGGGGTTACATAAGGTTTCATCCTCTGCCCTCTGCCCTTCAACATCAACATCTTCATAATGACTTAGGTGCAGGAAGGGATACAAAGCAAGTTCACAGAAAACACAAAAGTGGGAGGAGCTGTTGACCCCTCGTAGGCAGAGAGGGCCTGCAGAGAGACCTCAACAAATCATAGAACAGGGCAATCACCAACTGTATCAAGCTTAACAAGGGCAAGTGCCAGAATCTGCACCAGGGATGAGGCAACCCTGGATGTACAGACAGACTGGGGAATGAGAGGCTGGAGAGCAGTGCCACAGAAAGGGACCTGGGGGTCCTGGTCAATGTCAGGTTGAACATGAACCAGCAGTGCCCTGGCAGCCAGGAGGGCCAACCCTGTCCTGGGGGGCATCAGGGACAGCATCACCAGCCAGGCAAGGAGGGGATTGTCCCCTCTGCTCTGAGCTGGGGCAGCCTCACCTCGAGTGCTTGGGGAAGTTTTGGGTGCCACAATATAAGAAATTCAACTGTTAGAGATGTCCAAGGGAGGGCAACAAAGATGATGGGATACAGCCTTGAGGGGAAGATGTATGAGGAGTGGCTGAGGTCACTTGGTCTGTTCAGCCTGGAGAAGAGGAGACTGAAGGGAGACCTCATTGCAGGTACAACTTCCCAGTGACAGGGAGTGGCCTGAAGCTTAATCGGGGGAGGTTTAGGTTGGATATTCGGTAAAGAGTTTCCACACAGAGGGTGGTTGGGCACTGGAACAGGCTCACCAGGGAAGTGGCCACAGCATGAAGCCTGACAGAGTTCAAGAAGCATTTGAACCATGCTCTTGGGCACTTGGTGTGACTCTTGAGAATGGTCCTGTGTAGGGACAGGAGTTGGACTTGATGATCCTTGTGGGTCCCTTCCAACTCAGCATATTCTAAGATACTGTGATATGCCTCTATTCAGCAGAGGATGGAAGCAAATGTTTATATATGTGAAGAGTCTCACTGCAACCTGTGTTGTATATTCAGAGTTTAGAATATGTTTTATTGTTTCTTTTGACTGGCACTAACAGAGTTTCCATATTAGAAAAAAACTGACATCAAGTAATTCCCCTTCCATCATAGTAGTAAAAAATTTACTGACACTAAAACTCTGCCGGGATTTATTTGCAAGAATACAATGGACAAGTGCAAATATCCTTTGGTTTGTTTGCTATTATCTTCAAAATAATATGGAAAGTACATAAGTAATATGTAAAAACTTGCAGGGAGCTCAGCCCAGATATTCACCTTAGGTCAAACACAGCAAAACATTTTAGATTCTAAAGATTGTTGCACAGCTCTGCTAATACCAAGAAAAGAGATTGTTTACCATTCTTCTGCAAGGCTACTCTCATTGACAATGAGCTATGAATAGATTTTTGAGGTATTGGATTTGTTTGGTGCTTTTAAATCCTTTTCTGAGTCATATTTCTCTGTTCATATCCTTTTATTACAGATGAGTTAGTTGCAAAAGCACATAATATCCCAAAACATCAATCTGAGATGGCATAATGAGAGCAGGATTCATGGGGTGTTTTTTGATTTTTTTTTTAATCAATTACTGACAAATCGATATATTTTATACTATTTCTGCCTCCCAGTTTTATTATTTCATAAGGTCTGCAACTTCAATTAAAGATTAAATGTGTTGAGTTATTATACCATTAATTGTTCTGAACTGGTGAATTGTTCTTGGTTATATATGAATGTCCTTGTTTATGACAGAGAGGACAGTGGCCTCCCATGGAGACACTATAGCTGTGGTGTGATGTCCCACCGAGTACCCAGCATTGCTGTTGCTGGTGAGTGTGTGTGGTTAGAGTGACTTGCAGGGAGCTTCTCTGCACCTCCAACTTCCACACCAGTGTCCTCGTGGTCAGTCAGCCAGACAAGTGATGCAGCTGCTTGGAGATAAACATCTAAAACTAGCCTGATAGGTACCACCTTTCACTCCTCTGTACTTCTGATTTATCTTTGTTATGAGGTTCCTTGGGGTTTGTTGTTTTGGGTTTTTTTTTTTTTTTTTGGCAGGGAAGAGAGCTGAAGTGTTTCTTTGTAGGGGGTTTTGTACTTTTTACAAAGCTAAGAAATCTTTTTTGTGGAAAACTTTGTTAAAGCTGCCTAGAGGTAGTGTGGAAAAATGTCCAGTTATTTCATTGATGGGCTTTAGATCAGATTACACCTAGCAAATATTATAGGCAAATATTATACTTTTCTTCACATATTTGCTGCTTTTTATAATATATTGAGAGTACATTTTATAACCCCTAGGGCTCTCTCCTGCTTGTACTTTTCCTCAAAATAGATGGCATAAAAAGGTAAAAGGAAAAATAAATCAACATAAAACCCTCAAGCTTTACTTCTCCAGAACATGTAGTTACCTTGGTTATAGTCAGTACATATTCTTAGATCTCATTGAGCTTAACAGAAGACTTCTTTTAAACATATCCATTCTGAAAAATATTCCCTCTTGGTTAATAAACAAAAGAACCATTTCCTTTAGACTCCCAGGCTTGCTTTCACTTCAAGCTGAGTTTTGCTGTGAATATTACAAATAAACACTGACCTCATATCCTTTATTTAGCCTAGAAGTACCTTTGTAAGCTAAGGTTAAGTAGTCAACAGGAGGAAGAACAAGGCAATTTCTGGAAGATAGATCTTTACTCCTGTGCCTCAATTGTAATCTTCATTTTGCTCATTTATGCTGAGGCTCAGGACAGAATTCAACCATGCATCTGTATGGTCAGACAGAGAGATTTTCTTTGCCAGCACGTGAGTAGTTTGCAGGATGAAGACAATTACGTTTGTGCACAGCTACACACCCATGCTAACAGTTTGCCTAAGAGAAAGATGCTCTTTCTTTGCTCAAACACTTTGATTTCCTGACTGAGCTGCATATGTTCAGGATTAAGGATACATCCTGCTCCTGTAGCTCAAAAAACAGCCTTGCCAAGCACCTAAATTGTCTGCATCTGGCTATGCAGTTATGTTTAAAGAAAGAGCCCCAAGTATGTTTTCTACAATAACTCTTTGCAGACATCTACTT
Source organism: Cyanistes caeruleus (assembly GCF_971803275.1). Classification (NCBI taxonomy): domain Eukaryota; kingdom Metazoa; phylum Chordata; class Aves; order Passeriformes; family Paridae; genus Cyanistes; species Cyanistes caeruleus. The sequence goes on from NC_141701.1 coordinate 126,934,173, forward strand.
CCTGAAAGGTATGGAGTTCCCCAGTACCAGCCATTGGGACAACTCCTGTTCCTAACGTCAGAACCCATATGAGATCCCACCACAGAAATAGAAGAATATATTTGTAAAAATTTAATCTACAGTATCTTTGCTTATTACTGCAAGTCAGATCTCTTTAGAGACCCATGGATATCTAGGGGGAGTCTGGGAAGTGTGTTCAAATTCTGTTGCTGTAGTGTTTGTAGAGTCTAATAGTTGTTAGTTTTTCCAGTTTTTCCTCTCAAATCAGTTGAGATAATCTTATGGTAGTCTATTCAGTGTCTTCCACAGGATACAAGAATGAAGTTATGGCCAAATCAGTTCACTTAATCTAATGTCCTGATCCTACCTATGGCAAATATCAGGTGTTTCTAATAAAGCTCTAAATAATGCAGCACATAAATAATTAAGAAAAAAAATACTGTTCACATTCTGGAGAAAAAAATCTATTGTTTTTACTAAGCAAATGCAGAATTATCTGCCTGTAGGAAAGTCTCACGCCAGCATTAAGCATTTAAGGGTTTGTTTCTGTTTCAAAGCTTAACAGTTTACACACTTTCAGAACAATTGTCTCCTAGCCAAGAGAGGAAGCAACAACAGAAGGTATGCATAGTCACATATGGCCAGACCAGGGGAACCATCCGGACTCGATACCAGCTGAAGCTCTGGCCAAGAAACGTTCCAGATATGCAGAGAGAAGTCTGTGGGCACTTGGGTAATCTGCATTGTGGCAAACTTCACACTTATCCCAGATATTGCATTGTCAAAATTAGAAAAATCCCACTAAATTAAAACTGTGTTTTTATCCATCCCCACCTCTAAATAGCATGGACAATAGCTTTTATTTGTTTTCAATTTTAGAAGAGTGCAGTTTATGCCAAACCTGCCACAAAGATGATCTGAGACAATTGTGTGAGATAAGCACATAAAAGTTTAAAGTAAATCTATCAGAGAGCCCTTGAACTCCTTTGCTATCCTCTGAATTCCAACTATCTTTTATAACATTCAGTCTTGTTACAAGACTGCAATACAAGATGTCCTGGCACTCTAAAATCTTCTCATTTGATACACAGACATTCTGTAAATAAATCTGCAATTAAGTTCTTAAAGGTTTATTTCTTACTTTTTAGCAACTAGGCATAAAATGTTGTATATATATAAAGTGCTATAAAGTGGGCTATAAAGTACTTACAAATTAGATTACTGGAAGGGAATGGAATGCATTGTTATCTACTGAACCAATGATGGGTCAAATGGCACTTTGAATTCTTGTGGAGAGTATGACTGCAACCTTCACATAGCCCATTGACAGAAAGCAATTCTGTTCACATTTTTAAATCCATATAAAGGTGAAAGATGTACCACTACAAAATTAAACATTAATTTTTTTGTCCCAAGATGTAACTGAGATCCCCCAAGGTCACATATAGTCTGAAATTAAGAAAAACTTTCATAATCCTGCTACCAGTAAGTTTCACCCAGACCTTGTAGTACTGGTGATCTGTTTTTGTTTGCCAATCAAACCTCCTAATTTTAAGATGGAGAAATAAGAAATAATGAGGGACTGTTTCTTTGTCCCATAACTGTTCAGCACAAACAGATCATTAATTGAGCTGCTATAATGAGCTAGTTTCATCTGTACAGATAAAAAGATCTACCCATAAAGACATGGCAGGTTGAAAAAGCCATATTCAAAACGAAATAAATCACATCCTCCTGGGCCAGTAGCACTATATTATCTATACTTTTAGAACAGAGTCTTTAGGGTTAAGTAAGTGGATACAATCTCTGTTTCAAGACACTTAAAGAACAGCATATTTTTCCTATGTATACCAAATGTGCCTGTCACTTTCAATTTTTTTTTAAAAATATATATTTAAAAATATATCCATTATATCACAGCATTCCCTCTGCACCTTCTGAGAACCTCATGATGAAAAAAGTTATTACTAAAAGTCTTGTTTGTTGGCACCATACAGTGGGCCTGAAACTTCATGTAATAAAGAAATTATAAATATCAACAATAACTTCATTCTTCCAACCATTCTGTTTAACCATGGAGCTACTCCAAATAACAACATTTTAAAAAGGGCAACAGTTATTCACAGAATAACACCATATTGCAAAGTACTGTCAAACAGAACACCTAGGAGGATACATATGTTTATAAACTATAGATGCTTCTGGTAGCAATGGCTATGATTAAGGCTGCCTGAAACTTCATATAATAAAACCCTTTTTTTCAGTTGCTTATAAGTTTGCTGAACTCAAACTAATTGGAGCAATTTTTTTCCCTGCAAGGTATCTACCTGAGTATTTCTTTAGTCTTTGTGGAAAGATTAACGCAAAATGGTTTAGAGAACAAGACTATAGGGAAGTATCCTTGGCTATGGAAAATAAAAAAGAAAAAGAAAAAAAAAAAAGTTTTTCTTTGAGAAGTCCTAATGTTGCATATCTGGAGAAGGAAAAGCCTTTAAAATGGCCTTTTTGTCAGGCATATAATTTTTATGATTCCTGGAATGCCCATTCAAAGACAGGCTAGTTTGTTGGAGGTTTTCAATATCAAGACTTAACTACTTCCCAGAATCACCTCAGCTTCTACAGCTAAAAATCATTAGTATTCTTTACATGTTTTAACACTCAGGGCTGTTTTTCCACAATGACCTATACATGTTTCAGTTCTGGAAAACAGAGTTTGCTTTCTTCAGCCCATAAAGCTAGTTGCACCAAGCAAGAAAACCCCTTCAATCCTTGCTCTATATATCCTACAGCAAGAAATAAGATGCTGGAGCCAAGTCCTCCTATCCTTTCCTGACAGTTCCTGCAGGTGCACTGAGAAAGAAAAAGCAGCTAGACATAAAGAGACCTTACAATCCAGTAATTTGTTACAGGTTTTTATGCATGGATGATAGATACAAATCATCAAACAAAGGAAATTATAAGCTTGAAAATGGATAGGGAGTGAGGGTAGTGGCCTGCAAATTGTTAACTTGTTGCAAGCTAACAATATGTATCCTCCTCTAACCATGAGTATTGCTCTTCAGGAAAAAAAAAATAGAACTTTCTGGATCTTGGGCACATAAATGTCTTTCTAGAAGTGATTAGTTACTAATTAGTTGCTGTGCTATGGCAGACCAACCGAGTTTCTTAAAATGTAAGACAAGACTAGACTTGCATGTAGCTGTGAAGATAATGGAAGTTCAGCAGTTCAGTTCAGATTTTAATCAGGACTGCTTATGCTTCCTGTTAGCAAGCTTGGAAGATCCTTCAGGCTTGATCCAGAATGTGCCTGTAATTACTACAGTGAAAGGCTTACTCTCTTTGTCTGAGGGACATGTTAAAGTCCATAACCTGGAATTAGCTGCCCACGTATTTCTGTTGGGAAATGTTTCCTGAAAGCATAATTCACAAAAGCTACTAAACTGTCCAAACTAAGAAACCAGAGAAAGAAAAAGAAGTAATTTAAACACTTTTTGACATTTCTGAAGCATAAATGCTCCTAGAATTAGGTACCTTATTTTGCTGTTGCAAGTATGTCCAATGAATAGAACTGGCAAGGTAACAAATTTTCAGCTTTCTGGTTCAAGAATTTTTTACACATGATAATAAAATCCAGGTTTTTCTGGTATAGGGCTCTCAAAATCTGAAGTGCTTCCATTATGAGTGAACTCAGATGCATAAGGCCAAAGAGCAAGAGAGACAGATTTAATTACACAAATGTCTCAGAGTTTACCTACAATGAGATCCTGTTTCAGATTAAAGCAGTCCCTGACTGTATTAAACCAAGCAGAATAAAATGAACAAGAAAAATCAAGAAAATGCCACAGATTATTCCAGCAGGCAGTGGTTAAAGCAATTACCTCAAATTGCAAGGTTTGGATTCACATTTCCTGAAGAAGTAAAGAAACTGAATCTCTTCAATCCCTAACAGAAGCTTCAGTCACTGGGCTGATGAGAAAAATGTGAACAAGAGACAGAGAAAATGAGAGTGGAACAGTCCTGTGACCTATCAAATCTTTTGTAAGTCTAGGGTGTTACACACCCAGCTAGAACTGCTTCCTGATGGCCATCACTCCCTTTTTTAGGTTTTGTTTGTTTGTTTGTTTGGGGGTTTTGGGGGGGGTTTCTTAGTCTGGTTTTGTTTGTTTGTTGGTAGGTTTGGTTTTTTGTTTTCATGTGCTTATGTAAGTCAACAGAATGAATGCTAGAGAAGTTATGGTATTTTAGGCTGAAGTGGTAGCATTTAAGTTCAATAACCTCAGAAGTGTAACTATTGCAGCTGACACTAATTCTGTTGTGATAGCTGAAGGTGAGCTGCAGTCATTTATTTGGGAGCAAAGCTTTGATGATATATGTTGGTAGTTTCTTACAACTGGCTAATAGGATGCTTGAAAGTGTGAATGCAGCTGACAGATGAGCCTGGGATGCTCAGGTCTGACTTATACCAACCATGGAAAAGGTACTGTTCAGTGAGGACATGCACACTGAAAAACATCCAAAGAATATATTCAGATTGTCATGAGACAGAGCTTGAGTGCATGGCTGATGTGAATTAATTATGGAGTAATATAAAGCAGTTAAACAATTAAAGCTAGAAGTTGTGATACATGAGATGAAAAAAAATTATTGCATATAAGAGTAACTTTCTGCACAGTCATTTGGTTGGAAGTTTGAGAGGGTTTTTTTCCTGTGTTCAGTGGCAGTAAAATTGTATGAGAAAAAATAATAAATCCCTAGGTGAGGAGTTCAGCCTTGAACCACGCCTGCGACTGAACTCAGAGTTTCAGGTTTGTGGGTAACATTGACTCAGACACCAACAGTGCAAGATGTAAACAATTCTTAAGTAGTCAAGAATGAAATAGAGGTCCAGGCTCAGAGATAGAGTCTTGTAAAAATAGACATCAAAGCTAAGCAATTGGGACAGAATGAATCTTTATTCAGATTTTGGGTTTTTTGAGATTCTGTTCTGATTTATAAGAAGGGATTTCTGCTGGGATTGCCTTTTGATTACTGTACTTATTTCTATGCAACTACAGTGACTCATTCATATTTTAGAACCAGCGGTATTCCATTAAAGACTTACCTCCTGTTTCTTCAGGCATGAGAGGTAATAACATGCATTCCCTAACATTCCCAATGAGTCTTCTAGCAAAAGTAGAGGCCACTTTAATGCTGATATTTCTACTAAGAATTTTCTACCTAAGCAGTGATACATTTAACATCCTTAAGAAACTTGAAATTACTTCCACTGTCAAAGAGAAGTATTTAAATTTAAAGAATAAATAAATAAATAAAGTTGAGTCCATTTTCTGTCAGGCTATCTTTATGACAGCTTTTGCTTCCTAAATACATGCTCAGAAGGCATTGGAAACTAGGCTAAATTCATCAATGTAATTTCAGCTGTGTGGATTTTCCATCCCCACTGGGCATATTTATTGGAATCTTACTGTAACTGGTCACATTATTAAGAGCAAACAATTTATTTGATTAATTTACCCTATACTTCTGTTCATTAAAAAGCCTCTCCCATTTTGATTTCTGCTTATTTTATTCATAAGCATTCAGTGAAAGTTTTCAGCATATTTTTGTCTGGAGTTTGTTTGGAAGCTCTTTACTTCATCTGATCACAATAGTTATTTCTTTGCTGGAGATGCTGTGACTTGAAATCTTCAGTTAATGTTCTCTTTGTTCCCCTAATTGACTTTGCCACTGTATGTGCAGTATCAGGAATGCTTCTGACATGAATAGTGAACATCTAGTATCATACTTGAAGCACCAGCTTACCAAGGGATGTACAAATCCATAGGAAAACAATCTATCTCTAAACATTCATCAGACAAAATAAGTTTACATAGGGGTATGTTGAAAAATTAATTAAAAAAGATGAGAATATAGAAAATTGAAATCTTTGGAGAAGCAAGAACTTTTGTAGGTGGATCCTCACGTTATTATCCCAACTTATTTCAAGCCACTCCCTTGTTGTTCCGTGACATATTTTCCCAACACTGAAAGATCCTTCATTCCAACCACCAATTGATCAGCTCCAGCTAAATCAAGGCAATAAAGAGCCTATAGGAGTTGTAAGTAGTCTATGAAATGAGAATTTTAGCATGTATGAGCAATGAGTTTGCTGTTTTTATAGAAGTTATTAGTATAACTCCATTGGAACTAAACACACTAAAGACAGAATTATTCCAAACATCTCTACAGTCTTTGAGAACCTAACAAAAAGACAGGCCACAAAAAATACATCATGCAAGGTGGACCTTGCTCAAAGAGGAATAAGTGGAAATACCATCTCGGATTCCATCTAATTTCTTCATTAATTACATTAAGCTGAGGTAAAGAAAAAAACCCTCTCATAGAAGCACCCTAGAACCACCACATTCCCACAAATTAACAAATGTTCTTGATGAATTCATAAGCATATATGGCTCTCATTATTCAAAATGTTTTATAGGTCAAGAGGTTAAAAACTTCCCATCAGCAGTAGAAATGTAGGTACAAATTTAGAGAGTGTAAAATAGCTGAGCAAAATTGAGTCAGGGACCTGACCGGAGATGAATTTTAGCCTGAATCAAGAGGCTAACGAAGTCACAGCTCCACCTGTTGAGCTAAAGCAAATCATCCACCTGTAGCAGCTGGCAGCACAGGTTTGCTTTTGTGCCAGGCATAGATGACTAACACTGTGCTGCTTGGATAAAGTAAAACATCAAAGTTTAGGGACAAACCATGCAGTCATTACTCTAGGTGAAGGAGCACTGCAGCCATGGAGCCATTCTGCCAGCAAACAAAAGGACTCTGATCTACAGGAAGGATCTCATGGCAGGCCAAAGACAGGAGATGACATTCTTCTGGGTAAATTTACTAAAGAATAGAACAATGACAGAAACAATGCTAGAAATTAAAGTGTATAGAGCTTGCTCAGCTCTTTTTGACTTTACAGAAGACTAAGTTGCTCAGACCAGAGGCTGTGAATACCACATAACCATACATACATATTCTTTCACATTCATTTAAAATGTTTACTCCTTCTTTCCTGTGTTAGCTATCAGTAGCCGGTTCTTACAAAGAAAATCAAGCTAAAATGTAATGAAATATCATTCTCAACCACCCTATAAAAATGGAAATATTTTTCAAGCTAAAACCCCCATTTTACAGCCAAAGAAATCAATGGCAAAGCTCTCGTGAGCCTGAATGGTCTTGAATCAACATGCAAGTTTCTTGTGGAAGAATAAATTAGGCTACATTTTTTTGCTTTACATGGTCATTATTCCAGTACATTTTTCTTCTGAAAGAAAAAAAAAATAAAAGAATCTGCAGTGGTCTGCAAAAAATGTACATCAATACTGCAGTTAGACTTCAACTTTAGACCTCAAATATAGTTCTGCAAACTGGCCACACGTGACTTTCTGAGATATGCCACCATACGCATGTCTTTGTAATTCTAGACAGTAGTAAGGATGCTGTCTGAATGCTAGAAAAACACATTTACAGGAAGAAAAAAAAAAGACACATTAATTATCTATTTGAAAATCCTAACTTTAGTTTAATTTTATAGATAAAGGTATTTTTGTAGACTATTTCTTCAGAAGCTGGAGAAGTTGTCAGAATGAGTCACAAATCGTGACTCAAAAAATTCAAAATTAATCCAAAAATAATTATAATCCCATAATTATAGAATTTTTGATCATTTATTTTATTATTATCCAATAATAATAAAGACAACATTTCTTAGGATAAGGGATAGAAAAAAAAAAAAGTGTAATACTTGGTTATAGAAAAATACTGTAATAATTCTAAGTAATCTAGAGGTAAATTCAGCAGTTTTTTGGCAAAAACATTACTCTGTAATAATTTTGAAGACATGGATGTGTTATCTTTTCCTCCATGAAAGAAGTTTTATATCCCAGAGAAAGAAATGCAAAACCCATACTGCATTCACTTTCTCCTAGCTCAGTAAAACACTAAAATATATATAAGCAAGTGTCCTGACTTCAGCTGAGATTGTGTTTTGTTTCTAAAAAGTAGTTGCAAGCTGTTGGCCTTCACTCTGAAGTGTCTGCTACAACACCACAATTTCAGAATATTCTATAAATTGTGTAGAACAAAAACAGCACCTCCTCTAATGTACTTAGTCATACATTTCCATATTCATTTAGGTTGCATTACACTGGAAGACTGAACCATATCATTACAATCTGCTAATCCACACAATAACTTTTCCAAGACTCACAAACAGTCTGCTCCAGCTAGCAAATATTGAGTGCATTTAAGATGCAAACACAGGCTATATTCCAGTATATTTATAATTCTGTGGGATGGTACCTTATAGCAACGACTTGTGCTAGCAGAGAGAGCAAAGCTGCTCACAAAGGAGATACACAGCAAGAGGTCCCACTGAATCAGCACAGACAGAACCTAAAGATATAGATGATGATTCACACACACCACAGTCTTGTCAAGGACCAGATAATGTCATTTTTTACCCACTCCAAGTGACCACTCACAGACATGATCCCACTGAAGGTATCCATGAACTACTCTCAACAACAGCTTGCAACACGTACTACACTGCCACCTGCTACAAGCAAGTCAGCTAAGCAAATGTGATGGTTTGTGGAAGGGAGAAGAAACAAGCAGGAATATAAAAAGTGGACATTTGTCAAGTAAAATCCATTGCAGATGAAGGCAGCAGGATGGAGCCTATCTTTTCATGTGCTATTTATTATGCACATCCTTTATGTCTCTGTTGTCTTTCTTATCTTCCTGATCCTTAAAGATCTCAGCAATTGCTGAGTTCACTCAGCAACTGTCCTCTACAGAGCTACAGTATTATTGTCATGTTTTACCTATCAATATTTCTTACAAAATCTTCTCAAGGTGCAAAGCATTCCCCACATAAACGTTAAGAAAAGTTTCCCTATGTAATGCAGAGTAGTTGCAGTGACAGCAAAAATTACTCTAAATTAGAGTCAAATTAAAAACTAACATTCTGATTTTAAGCACACCAATATTTTACAATACTGTTATTAACAGTGCAATAAGCATGAGGACACAGTTTTAACATAATTCTTATTTTATCTCCTCTTTTGCAAGGCCTCAAATTCTATGGATGAGACTGTAAATATAAAAAGAAGTCCATTTATTTTACATAAACAGTTTTATATACCCCAAGGCCTATGACAACATTTCTTGACAAAATAGCCAAGCAGAAGGACTGTTTTTCTAAAGTTCAATCAAGAAGAGCTTATAAAAATGACTGTGCAGATAAATATTATGGCACAGGTGGTCTGAACTACCCATAACAGAAATTCCATTAGCTAAAATTTTTTAAGAGCTGCCAATTACACTTTCAATTTGAAGTGGTATCTGAATAGTGGCAAGCAATTCTCAGAAATAGAAATGGTCTACTTAATCTTCAACATAAACAGAATCTGTCCTCCTCACACAAGTAAACAAACCATTGATTTATATGGAATCCTGTCTTGTATTACACAACAGGATCAGGGAATAGGAGTCTTTGTTTTATCATAGTGTTCTCAATACATGGCCAGAATGTTTCTCCTTTTCTATTTTTACTTTTACCTGGCAGCTCACATGCACCTTTAAAACAAGTGCAGGAAATATTGTGCTAGCTGAAAGTTAACTCACACATAATGCAAGGCTGACATAGGGCAGGGGAAGGGGAAAGAGGATCATAAAACACACCGGTCACTAATCATTGGAAATGGTACTTCTGTTATTTCAAAGCATGTTCCAACTAGGAAGGTAAGTAGCATCTTTTATTTTTCAGCTGAGGATACTGTACAGGTTAGACTTAAGTGACTCTACTTTTCTTTCTAAATAAATAAATATAATTCCAATGTATCATATATTACTGTAAGATTAATAATTTATATATTTATATATAGTATATATTATAATTTAATTCTATGCCTTTTCAAGAACTAAGGTTATTAGACCATTTGTTTCCTAGTATAATTTTGACTGTCAGCTATGCTTCTAAAACAAGTCTGCTGCAGACCTATCACCAAATTTTAGGTAAATATAAAAAGAAATAACACAGGCGTATTTGACTTATCAGTTTTCAAAAGCCCAGCAAAATAAGAGCATTCACAGGTGCTCTTGTGCACACAATAACCAGGTTACACACACAAAGAAACAACTAGGCTCTTTGTTCGTTTTTTATGTTAAGTCTGGGTTAGAAGATGAAATTTGAGGAAAAGAGGGCACTAATATCATAATAATTTGGCCTAATTTCTCTCCCTTCAACAACCTGCAGATTTGGAAAGAGCATGCACTGGTCAACCTGTTATCAAAGTGATCAAACAGATTAACAGGAGAGGTGATAACCCAGAGTACACTGGCAAAACTAACTTGTGAATGGACAGGACGGAGGCCAACTAGTGGACAAAATTTTTGAGAAGATGCAGGGGGCAAGGAGGAAAACATTACTAAATCTCTCCTTGGAGAGGAAAAGACAACGCAAGGGGAGAGACAGCGCAGTGTGCAAGGCAGAAGAACATCCCTGAGACATTTGTCACTAGCTGGATGGTGAGACATTGACATTAATGAGGGTGGCATTTGGAAGATAAAAGCAGTATCTCTGCAGCAGACAATGAAGTTTTGAGACACCACGCACAGGGATATGGTGTAATCAAAAGGGACTGGAGAATATTCACATCCAGCAAAAGCATCACAATCACTACTGATATTCATGAGAGAATACAGATCAGGAATAAATGGCTTATGGTTTCGTCTGGAAGGCTGGTGGAGATTGTGGGTTATTTTACCTCTCAGCCCAGTCAATTCCCATCACATTCCTTTATTGAAGGACTCTTCATCAGTCATTCACTTACACCTGCCTTGCCAAAAGTCACTGTTTCATTGACAAGTGCTTTTCAGGCAGCAGAGCTCTAGAGGATAGCTCTGTCGATAGTAAGTGGGGATTTACAGGGGTGGAGGCAGTTGCCTGTGATTATCTCCTCGTGAAAGTAAGGGGAGAGCTGGGAGATGCCCTGAGCACTGTCTGCCAGGACACAGGCAATCAATTGAAGGCAATAAGATCTGGCTGCCCCTCACAGATGCCTCAGAGTGCCACTACCCCAAAAATGACATCAGCTGTGTCTGAGAGACACTCCTGCCCCAACCCATGGGATAAAAAGTGTCATTGTTAATTAATAATTCCCTTTTCTCATGTCTCGGTGTCAGCCATGTCTCAGACCTCATTTTTTACTCCAATGCTCTTGGACATCTCTAGTCTCTCTCCAAAAGGAGAGGATACCGTGATCCTGGGATAGAATAAGAGAAACCTGAGCATCTCAGAACAGCTTTGCTATCCCTAGATTCATTCTACCGCCCCCGTTCCACCCCATACTCATGTATTGTCCCTCTGACCAGCTTTTCCTCAGAAAACAAAGCTCCCATTTCACCATTGAGAGAAAGCCCAAGAGTAAACAAATACATCGCTCTGCTCGTCCACCCGTCTCCTTCTTCCTTCAGGAAAACTGGCACAGAGCGCCAAGCCCCAAACCCAGAGCGTGTTGAGGATGAGGTCTAAGCAGCAGCAGCCCAAAAGCTTGACCAGCCCGGGCCGGGGCGCCTGTGAGCGGGCAGTGGGCGGTGCGGGCCGGGCGCTGTCCGCGGTGCTGCCCCGGCCCGGGCGCTCTCCAGGGTGCTGATGCTGCCCCGGCCCGGGTGCTCTCCAGGGTGCTGATGCTGCCCGGAGCTGCCGGCCAGGCCGCGGGGACAGCGCCAGCCCCGGCCCGGCGCCCCGCCGGACGCTCAAGCCCCATGGCCAGGGCTCGCCCGCTCTCAAGCAGCGCTTGCGCTCGCCGTCCCCGGCTCCAAACACTCAGCATCTCCGACAGAGGGGGGAAAAAACACACTTTTAAAAAATAAACAAACAAATAAATAAATAAACAACACGTAGAATAATCGTACTCTGAAGAAAGTTTCAGGCGTGAATCCAGCAACGAACGGGAAAACAGGAAGCCAGACTAACCCGATACGTGCTAAGGACAAGCTCCTTCTGCTTCCTCATTAATGCTTCATGCATGGAGTGCAGCCCCACATGTGAAAGTAACCATGTCCCCGTCCTGCTGCAGTGTTTAGAGAGCCTCCCTGTTGTCCTTCAATACCGTCTCTCTGCTTTGATGGAAAAAATTGAAAGTGTGTGGGGAAGCGACTGAAGAAATCTGACTGAATCCATCACAAACAAGCCCAGCAAGGCGGATTATGGGAAAAGAAGCTGTGTTCTTGAGGAACGACCGGCGTCACAGTAGTTAAAATAGAACAGAAAAGCCTCTCGAAAAGTCAATTCTTATGTAGATGAGGTGACATAAGAGCTTTTCTCTCCCTTCGAGGGTTTAGTGAATTCCTAATTTGCCCCTAGAAGCCCTAGAGGAATGAGGAAGAAAGGGCGGAAATATTGGGATTGCTAGTCGTAACAAATATTACCGGAATCTGGATTGTTGCCTAGAAATACACTGAAAATGAGGGGATCCAATGCCATTGTCTCAGCCGAGCTATTCGTCTTGACCTTCGGCTTTGTCCATCCAGGCTGAACAAACTTCCTGCAATGAGCGTCGACCCCGCAGCCTGCCAGTCACACAACTTTGATCTCTCTGGGTCACGGAAAGGGAAAGAGGATGACATGCAGTTTCCCCTCGGAAAGAAGGGCACTCGTAGAAGTTTATACAACAGCCAGAAAAACGTAGGGTTAAATAATAAAATGGGAAATGTGCTGTCCTGCTGAATAGAGAGTAGTTTGCACAGCATTGAGAACCCGCCAATATATATCATATCAATAAAAAGGAGCTCTTCGAAAGCTTGCATAGTAATTGAGATTGGAGATCTTTTTTGATATGGGTTGGCATTTCCTCATATCAATCTGACAGAGCCAACTCAGGAAATTGCTGGTAATATTCATCTGGGGAGCACTTTCATTAAACGTAATTCATTCGACTTTCACAATAAATTGAGTGACATCCTTACAGCAGAACCTTTTTATCCTTGATGAAGTGCTTGCCAGCCTTTGGTTTTCCACTTTATTGTCACATTCCTTAAAGCAGAATCGTCAACATGTCAATCTGCTGCATGAAAAAAATGCTAAAGCTGTATTTACAAAGCACCCAGGAGGTGGTTTAATGCTGACTTACAAGAAGAGCGAGCTGGGTGTTAAACTATCTGCTAAATCACAGCAAAACTTCACCCAAACCCAGTCGGGAGAAGCCAATCCTAGGGAGGGTAGGATCACTCACACATTCATTTTCTCCAAGTGCTGGCTATTCTGTGCAATTGGTTTCTTAACCTGCTTCACCGCACTTTCCAAGACGATTAGGAAATTGGCTTTTTGTTAATTAAAATGGCGGTTTAGAAATGTAAGGAAATATTAAAGAGGTTAAAATGGATACCTCTAGGTACTGTACCGACTTGGAAGATTTGACTAGTCGAAGAGAGGCAGGGATATTGGATTATATTCGGGTTCCTCCCCAGAAGGTAAAACCTATTCTAGATTGCTTTCTCCAACTATGTACAAAATTAAAATAGCGTGTACCAAGCATCAGGAAAAAGGAATTTCTGTGCGGGGAAATCCCTTCTTAAACTAGCACAGGTCCCTGGTGGTTAGGAAGCAAGGAAGCCTGGAAAAGAATACACTACCCTCCGCTTGGGGAAAAAAAAAAATAAAAAAATAAAAAAAATCAAGAGCGCATGTAAGTTTGTTTCACCTACACGAGATTACAGTCCCGTTGTTATTCCTGTGTTTTACCATCCGAAAGGGTAATTTTTCCTCCATTACACCACCGCTACAGCGTCTCTCAAACTCATTTAGAAAGAGGGAGCAGGAGCATCTCAAGACTACGTAAACTCCCCCGCACAAAAAGCCACTACTGTCCCTGCTCGCCAAGTGCTCTCCCCCGCCCTCCCTGCCTTCGACGTCAATTTGAAAATTGAAAGAAAACGCTTATTTGGGGGAAAAAAAAGCAATACCCGAATGCATTCATCACCAAATGCCTCTGAGAAAATACTGTGGGTGGTGATTACGACAGGACAATGCCTCCTCTCTCCTTTGTTTTCTGCCTATAGAGGTGTGGGTTTGTTTGTTGGTTTTTTGTTTTTGTTTTTTCCCTTCCATGGCAAAGTAGGACACCATCAGCAACAATCTTTAAAGAGAAAGAAGGAAAAAAATCAACTTATCTTCGCCGGCACGTGATATTTCCTCACGTTCACCACAGCTTTCATTAACCGGGGTGAAATGACCGCAAACAGTGCGACACACAGCGAAATTAAATGTACACAAACTCTGGAGCCGCTAACCCCCTGTTTACCCCCTCAGCAAATACTGTACCAAGTGTGCCACCGCTGAGGACAATTTTAAACCTCTATTATTCGCAACAATTTTGCAGGAAAGCTCCTCTCGGCTGTCAGAAGGCCTCCAAGCTACAGTGACGGTGTGAAACAGACCTTAAAATCCCAGCCCGGCACGGGGGGAAGGTTAGCAGGCTGTTTCCAAAGCCATCGCCCTGTTTAACAAGGTGAGCCCCGTAGTTCCACTCCTCTGGCAAAGCGCCGCGCAGGAAAGCTCCCCCCGCGGAACAGCCTTCACCGCGGGGAGAAAAGCCACCCCTCCCTTTGCTCTGGCGCTGCTTGAGTTCTGCACAGTTGAAGCACTCTGCTACCCGGCTCCGGTGCGTATCCTAGTCAAACCCACCGGTGAATAAACACTTTGGTGGGAGAAGACGACAAGCCGGACGGGGGATGAAGAGGGGAAGGGATCCTTACCCTAGCAACGTGCCACGCAAAATTCCGACTGATTTTAGTTCCGTACTCGCTACTCCAGTTAAGGAGCACCTAAATAATAACCCTTCGAGCAGGGATGATCCCAGTAAAAGAGGTGCATGTACCCACTCCGTGCTTGTACGGTGCGGGAGTCGAGCCTGTGACAGTGACAGGGGTGAAATCCCGGGGCGCTTTGTCGCCCGGCGCCCGCCTTGGCCGGGGGTGCGCAGGGCCCGGGCGGGGGTCAGGACGGGACGGGGCGGGACGGGACGGGACGGGACAGGACGGGACGGGACGGGACGGGACGGGACGGGACGGGTCGGGACGGGACGGGACGGGACGGGACGGGACGGGGCGGGACGGGACGGGACGGGACGGGTCGGGACGGGACGGGACGGGACGGGACGGGACGGGACGGGACGGGACGGGACGGGTCGGGACGGGACGGGAGCCTGTCGCCGCCGGCAGCTGCCGGCCACAGCCCGCCGGGCCCCGCCGCACGGAGCGGCTCCGCCGCTGCCGGCACGGAAACGATCTGCCTCCTCCTTCGAGGGCCTGCTTGATCTGTCCCTCTGAGAGATAATACTTGGGATCCTTGCCGTCCTTCCTAACAGCCCGCGCGTCCTGTAGTCACTTCTACAGCTTGCTGCTTCCACACAGGGGGAAAAAAATAAAGAAGTAATGAAAAGAAGCAGCCTGGCCTTTTATTGTCCTGTGGTGTCGGACTGGAAGTTCACCGGCAACTAGGCAGGAGGTACAAGGAGAAAGTTGCCATTAAAGGAATGGTGTAAAATCCCAGCGTCCTTATAAACAGAACTCAATTCTATGAGTCTGTGATCTCCGGGTGTTATTTTGCTTTTTTTCTTTATTCTTTACGTGCTTCTTCACTGACGATTTTGAGCTCAGCACAGCACTGTTAGTTAGGAAACATCATCCCTTAGAATCAGACTAAGATGCTTTTGAAAGAACAGCGGTGATGTGAAGTGTCGTGGTAAATAAGACCAACTGTAGGTGTTTGAACACTTTCTGCAGCTTTCCAAAAGGAGAAAAAGAAAAGAACTGCAAGACTTAAAAGGTTAATTCCTAATTCTGCCAGATAAGTACTAAGTTACCCATTTAGGCCAAAGGAAATACACTACCACTGCAAATAAAATATAACATTCTCAATACACTGCACATCTCGAAACAAGGAGAAAATGCACACCTCGCAATGCACAACTAATGTTCTTCTCAATAAACATAATATGGTGAACCATCTCTACCCTAGCAAAATTTCTACTCATTCAGATCGGCCATGATCTCTATAAATTTCAGGCAATAAGGATGGATAGCATATGGCTCTATTAAAAGGAGAAGTAAAGCAGCACTATTTTTTTTTTTCCTTAAGATTTCATTACAAAGAGGTTTAACGGGGGGGGGGGGGGGAAGAACAAAAAACAAAAAAAAAAGAAAAAGAGCAGCGGTTTGCTGAGTGAAGAGAAATTACAAGGCAGACAGTGTCTGTAAATGAGTGACTTCAAGGCAGCCCAGCCTCACTGCAGCTGTTCACTCTCCATGAACACCTCCTAATTCAGGCGAAGGGGAAACAGGCTATTTTCCCTCTCACCTATATTATTAACCCCTCTCAAAAAGGTGATTTGTTGTTTTTTTTTAACAAACTCGATAGGAAGCTGTTTGTGCTGCCATTTCATTTACCCTTCCTAACGGTCTGAGCATTGAAAATTTAATTCCTAATTGAAACTGCTTTTGTCCACGCGGAGCAATATGCACATACAGATAGGCACAACAAAGTGCTGCACCTTGCTGCTTTGTGGCGCCGCATTAAAGCTTTAATCAAAACTTCATGCTTCGGTGCTAATAAACAGTATGTTAACATGCAATGGCCTAATGCAAACTTTCAGAGTCACTCCTGGAATACAGAGAATAGGGGGAAATTGGCATAAATGTGGAAATATCAAGTTAGAAAGAAGAATTGTGCTAGGGAAATCCTTTGGATGCTCCCCGAGTGTTTTGGCAGAAGACACAGACCAGCTGAAGGGCGCATTCCCTCCCCCTAGCTTGTCTTTTATTCTCGATCTTTTTTTTTTTTTTTTTTTTTTTTTTTCTCGTTTTTGGTATAATATTTTGCATTGTTTCGAGGGAAACTTGAAAATCGTCTCCTTCACTCTGCAATGCCAAGCCCTCGGAAAAAAAAAAAAAAAAAAAGTATTCAGGTAATGAAGTCTGTAACTAAACGGTAATTGAATCAGCATAATTTGCACACTGAATGGTTTTCAAATGCTCCCAGTTTACAATTAAAGGAGAATTAATGCGCTTGTTGTTCAGACTGCAGCGCATTAGAATAAATCCAGCACTGTTGTTGTAATGAGTCGAGAGCAGTTTAACTGCCAGCAAACACATTTAAAATTTAACACGACGTATCGATCTCGCTCCGGCTTTTTGATGGATTATTTGCCACGCACTTTTCTCCCCATTTTCCCCCACCCCTCCACCCCCACCCCGGCTATAAAATTCGCAGGGAGGAGAGACGCCCGCGGCAAACGTGGCACCGCCCGGCGAGGGCAGGACCCCCGAACAGGGAGCCACGTCGGGCGGGCCCGGGAAGGGCCGGGAGGTGCCGGGAAGGGCAGGGAGGTGCTGGGATGGGCAGGGAGGTGCCGGGAAGGGCCGGGAGGTGCCGGGATGGGCCGGGATGGGCCGGGATGGGCCGGGATGGGCCGGGATGGGCCGGGCGCTGCGCGGGAGCGGGAGGAGCGCGCGCGGCCCCGCCTGCCCCCCCCGCCCCCGATTGGCTGCCCCGCGCGGGGCCGCGCGCGCTGCCCCGCAGCGCCCCCGGGTGGCGCGGCCGCCACAGCGCAGGGAGCGGCGGCGCGGGCAGCGCCCGGAGCCTGAGGGGCCGGGGCCTGAGGGGCCAGGGCCTGAGGGGCCGGAGCCTGAGGAGCCGGAGCCTGCGGGGCTGCAGCCGGAGACCCAGGGGCCGCAGCCCGAGGGGCCGCAGCCCTAGAAGCCGGAGTCCCAGCCCGAGAAGCCGGAGTCCCAGCCCGAGAAGCCGGAGCCGGGCCGTCGCAGTCACCACCCCCACCACGGGCGCCGGTGCGCTTCTCTCGGCAACGCTTCTGGAAAAAGGTCTTTTCCCTCCCCCGTAGCCACGGGGATGAGCTGCCGCCAAGCGTTTGCCTGCTTAACGCATCGCAAGCGAGATAGGATGCTGACTGCAAAGGGCAGTCTGCCTGGTTTTTGTTCCTTGCAATCGTAGCGGGAATAAAGTCTGTGTGTGTGTGAAAAGAGATAACGCCGATGTTTACTCGTGTTCCCGCGGTAATCTTAAAGGAGATTTGCTACGAAAGTCAATGACACTTCTCGCGGAAAATACTAGCGGTACTCGCCGCCAAGTGCCCGCCCGCCTGTGCCGCACCGCCCGTAGTGGCACACCCGGGGGATTCCAGCCCGGAGGGCTCCCACCCTCCGGAGAAGCAGAGGGCAGGAAGTTGCCTCTATGCCAAAGCCTGGCCGGGCTCCCCCGCGGCGGTGCTCTGGTGCCCACGCAGACACCCAGGGACCCGGTCCCGGAGGTAGCACCGGGGTACGTGGCCCTGGAGACCCCGACCCTGCTCTGGCCAAGCGGAGCGCTCCTTTTCCCGCGGAGAAGTTACAGGTCTGCGCCCCCGCTCCTCGCTCCCCGCCGAGGTTTCCCGGCCGGGACCGGCACTTCCCCGGCCGCGGCCCGGCCCCAGGAGGACGGGGCAGGGCTGGCTGCGGGGCACAAGTTGCCGTGAGTTTGTTCGCTCTCCGCCAGGCTGGCGCCCTCCTCCCCGAGGAGCTTCCCCATGCCCGGGCCGTGCGAGGGGCCGGGGACACTCACCAGGTAGAGAGTGGGCTGCAGCAAAAGGACCGCGTACCAGTACACAGCCTGCATCCTCGCCGCTCAAACTTCCCCCGCGCTGCTTTCGCTGCCTCTTTGTTCCTTCCAGAACATAGATCCACCTGACATCCACTTTACAGAACAAGCAGAGCTCTCACCAGCCTAGACAAAAACGAAATTATAGATCCCATGACCACAAGACAAGGTTAGGCTTAGCACAAGGGGGGAAGAGAGGTGTGTAGGGAAAGGGGGGGGGGGGGGAAGGGGACGGCGGGAGAGAAGGAGGAGATGGGGTGAGTGAATGGGGGTGGGGGAAACAAAAAACGATTAAAATTGAGTTAATCCAGCGTCAAAGCAAAGTGATCGCACGGTCCGAGGTGGCGGCAGACCGCCTATAGGCAGCGCTACCCGGCGCTCAGTCCTTTCTCTGGGCAGGAGAGCCCCGTGCTGTGGGCTGGGACGGCCCGGGGGTGCCACTGCCAGCCCTGCCTGTTGTGTGTCCTCGGCGGGGACAGGGCGGCAGCCGCCCGCCGCTTGGCTGCGGAGCCCCGGCAGCGAGCTAGGGAGCGGAGCGGCGCCGGATTGGGGAGAAGGCGACAGCAGACGCTGGGATCGTGGCTCCGGATGCTCCTGGGCGCTTAAAGCCGAGGCAGAGAGCTTTGCCTTCGGGACGCCCGAGCAGGGTCTGCTTACCCTTACAAGCGCCCACCTCCCTCTGCCGCTCCGAAAGGCGCGCCGTGCCTTGCCCCGGGCCGGGACCGCGCCCCGGGGCGCCCCGACGGGCGAGGACCCCCATCCCCGGCCCCAGCCCTTCTCCGCCCCCGCGGCCCGCGGACAGCCCCGCCGCCGCGGGGGGGCCGCGGTGGGGATACGTACGGCGTGGGGGATCCGACGGCGGACGGGGCTCCGCGGGACGCTCCATGGGCGAGCCTAGAGGGGCTGAGTGCCGCGGCGCAGCCCACCACCCCTGCGCATCTCCTCGCCGAGGTGTCCCGCGGCCGCTGTGCATCCAGCGCAGGCACTGTCAGGGCGACGGGGCAGCTGGCAGGTTCTCCCCCCCTTGCCTCCCCTTCTCCGCACACGGCCGCGCTCTGGATCCGCCGAGCAGGACACTTACGGGAGGAGGGAGCTGCCCGGGCTGCCCGCTCGTCTTCGGCGGGGGGCGCGGGCAGGAACGGCGGCACCGGCGCTCCGGGGCGTCCAGAGCGATTTGTCTCTATTAAAAATGACTTATTGGCGAGTAAGCGGCGAGCGCCTGCTATTTAACTTCAGATAAAATCTATCTGCAAAGACCTTGGCCGATCATCTTAAAATAAAGCGCTGGAGCCGAGCACTGTCCGAGGCTCACTGCTTGGGGAAAGAGAAAGAGCAGCGGAGGGGGGAGGAGGGGGGGGGGGGGGCTTGCTTGGCGAGGGGGGAAGGGAGGAGGGAGGAAGGGGAGTTTAGCGGCGTCCCATCCTCTCCGCTGAACGGGGTGATGAATTAGAGCCCTCCCCGGGCGGCGCGAGCTGCCTTGCGCTGCCCGCCCTGCCCACCCTGCCCGCGCTGCTGCCTGCCCTGTCCTGCTGCCTGCCCTATCTGCCCTGCTGCCTGCCGTGTATCCTGCCCTGTCCTGCTGCCTGCCCTGTCCCTGCTGCCTGCCGTGTGTCCTGCTGCCTGCCGTGTGTCCTGCCCTGTCCTGCTGCCTGCCCTGTCCCTGCTGCCTGCCGTGTGTCCTGCTGCCTGCCGTGTGTCCTGCCCTGTCCTGCTGCCTGCCCTATCTGCCCTGCTGCCTGCCGTGTGTCCTGCCCTGTCCCTGCTGCCTGCCCTGTCCTGCTGCCTGCCCTATCTGCCCTGCTGCCTGCCCTATCCGCCCTGCTGCCTGCCGTGTGTCCTGCCCTGTCCTGCTGCCTGCCCTATCCGCCCTGCTGCCGGCCTCTGCCCGAGAGCGGGCGCTGCCCTCCCTGCCCTCCCTGCTGCCCGCACTGCTGCCTGGGCACAGCCCTTTCCCTCTCTGCCTGCCTGCGAGAGACGGCTGCCTGCCTTAAAGGAGCATGGAAGAGCACCTTCTTTTTCTTCCCTTTCATTCTAGTTTTTCCAGCTCCCTCAGCGGTGTCCCGTGCACCGACAGTGCTACTTCGCCTGGGAAGTCAGCGGGCGCCCGCCAGTCAGGCACGGAGTATCGCGGAGCCCAGATGGGTGACGGCTACGGGAGCCAGGCTGCAGGATGGAAGGGTTGCTTCTCCCTCGCTAGCAGGAAACTGTAGCTGGACAGCCCCTCGGAGTGAAGCTGGAAAGCTCACCACTGTCGGGTGCTGTGGCTTATCCTGCCAACTGTCATACAAACGGAAAATCTCACCGACCTGTTTCTCCTTCTACTTTACAAAGAATTCTATGGATGTTTTTCATACGCTCTTCCATCCCCTAAACAGTATCATTACCAGCCTGACATTGGAGCAGGGTGAAGGGGAGGATACCAGCAGCACAGAGCAGCCTTACCAGATGCCCAAACTCAATAGCAAACCTCAGATTTATCTCTTTCCAAAGCCAAAGCAAGAAGCATGCCAGTAAGCTGTGCAGAGAGGGAAATGAGAAAGAAAAGGAAGACTTCAGTTGTCCTGTCAAATCCTTGTTTCTCTCAGATAACATAGGGGTAACCAGTATCTGTGATCTGAGGCTTCAGCATCAAGCTGTAAAATACTGTTTTAATTTGGAGGTCTGAGTTTGGAACACTAATAAAAGGGGAGCAGGGAAAGAATGGGGAAGGTAATGAGTACTCTGAAAGAGCTGTACCAGAGCCCTCCCCCATAGCCATTTCTGCTCCAAACACCTGGAAGATGGACACCTCCATATGCTTCCAGCACCATCACTCTGCTAGACAAGCAGAATGCTCATGTCACAGCTTTGAACAGAAGTGTGCAGCCTGCAAGGAATCATACTGTCATCCTGCCCCTCCAGACAGCTTCTGTGTTGCAGTGCAGGCTAAAGCTGCCTAGGGACTCCTTGTTTCAAAAGGATAACAAAAAATTCCAGCTGACTTTTCCCTTGCAACTCTTTCCTTCCTATCTCTCCCACTTTCAGTTCTCCATAAGTCTGGGATTAGAACCACACCTAATAAACAATCCAGAGGGAAACAAGAGAGAGAGAGAGAGAGGGAGAGAGAGAGAGAAGGAGATTGCTAAATAGATATTGCTCTCTTTGCATAGGGCAAACTTGCCACAGACTGTGTGGAGCATACTGCTGATCATTGCAATAACTTGCTGTTTAGACCCAGCACGGTTACTCTTATCTTAGATATGAAATTGCCAGGTTAATATGGAGCAGAAAAAGCAAAGTCTGCCAGGCCTCAGTAGGTCGTGTTCCTAGAAAAGACGTAATTTCTTTGGGAAGGAGCAATTCAACTCCATATATAACTTGATTCAGTTTACCCAAGTTCTGATCACTGCCTTCATATTAAAGTGACAAGGAAGTAGTCCTAGGAGAATAATTATTCCTTCAGCTGGTAAAATAGAAGGTCCTCCCAGCCTTTCTCAGCCAGATCCTTATACCTTGTCTAGAGGAACATTGTGGAGGAGCTCCTGGCTCCACTGGAATCACAAGCATAGCTCTTCTTTGCTTCATCCCATTGAAACATCTTCATCCTGTGAATTCAGCAGGGTCTCTTATAAATGTCTGATGTGTGTGGCATCTATTTGAATTGTTGGGCAGGCTCTCAAGGCAAACTTCTTAAGGATGGATGAATCTGTTTACTGAAGGTTCAGACTGATCCAAGGTCTCGTTGGCTTAACTGAGGGCTTCTTTCTTTGCCCTTCAGCTGACCTCCTTAGCCAGAGGCCACTGGCACAAACTTTCTAGTTACAACAGAACTGAGATTTCCTTCAAAAAATTCTTCCAAAAAAATCCTGCTTGGATTGCTCCTTCTCTCCATTGCTAATCCAGAAGAAAGAAGGAGTATACAGGAGTCTGGATTAAGTATTTTTATTATTAAAGAAAAAATAAGCAAACTCCAAAGTATTCCACCTGTGAACATGTAATACTTTTTCAAAGGAAATAAAATTTTAAAATGCATATAAAAATCTAACATTTAAGATTATTGGATACAGTCATCTGACTTTCATCTGATTCTGTAATATTGGTGCAGCAGCTTAAGTGGAATATTGGGGTTTTTTTACAGTGAATAAGTGAATTTTAATTTCAACCATTTGGATGCTGTTTGCAATTTGAACAATAAGGTCCTCATCAAAGCAGTATCAGCTAGTGAGGTTTTAAAGAATCACAAGTTCTGGGCTTAGTAATGGACTTTGAAAAAGACCAATTAGACTTCAGAATATAATTGGACTGCTTTTCAAGCTTGGAAATACATTCTAACCTTTAGATATCTTCCCTGTTTCTGCAAAGATATCGTCCTGGCTTGCAGAACTGAAAGGGTCACAAGCAGAAAATCCAAAGACAATGGCAAGTGATTAATAACTGCTACAGGTTCCAATGGAAGATGGGCACATGGTTTAATTGCTTGAGGCACTAGAAGAAAATACAATGCTGTAATGATAAATATCAAATGATTGTGCTAAACTTCCTGCACAATGCAGCTAACCTGTCTAAACATAGACAGTTATTTATGAAATAGTAAATAGAACTGAATCCTGTGGAATCCTATTCATAGAGGCCACATATCTTATTTTGAAAATAAACTGCTTGGAACAACAAAGCAAAGCAAAGCAAAGAAGGCAAAGGTGGGCCAGAGAACAAGGAAATCTATTGAAAATGTGAAGAAGTGAAGGAATAAGAAGAGAAAGTCTAATTAATCAGTGTTTGGCAAAAAAATTGTAAATAATGTAAGATTATTTACATGAGTGATATGAAGTGTCCAGCCTGTAAACTGTACAGTACATATGTAGTGCATGTGCAGCTCCGCTATCTTATCTATATGCAAGTTGAAGTACTATTGAATTCAGCTGGAGTTGCATATGCACTACAATGACAGATTATGGCCTCCACAGCTTTTCTATATTTGTACTATACAGTGTGTGGGCCAGATGCTTCATATCACTCATGTAAATAATCTTATTGAAATGTTCTTCATATTGCCAACCATTAACTCATCAGACCTTCTCTTCTTATCCCTTCCCCTCTTCACATTTTAAATAGCTTTCTTTTGTTTCAAGAAAATCTTCATGTTTGAACAGAATATTTTTATGGTTGGTATAAATACTACAAACAGAGTCCCTTGTCACATTTTATTTCCATTTCTTCAAGGTCAGAATATGACTGTATGTACCATTCCTATTTCTAAATATAAAAATATCTCTGTGAGACTTTTATTTTTATTACACTGATTTCTGCTTACTTACAGTCAAAGGCATACGACAAAGTGGTGTTTCTCTGTATCCCATATGGAAAAATACAGGAATACTCTAGCCACTCCAAGAGAAGTGCCTTGTATTCATGGTGCTCTTAACTATTTCTCCTGACACTATATCATGAGCATTCACACCACACTGGAGTGAGATATGATGTTCAGCATCAAAGAAGACTAAGAGGTAATATACAAACAGCTGAGTGTCTGGACCACTCAGTGCTTCTGTGATATAAACATGAGCAAGCCTACAGGCTTCATGAGACTCACTGCAAGTGACACTCAGTGTGCACACATACACTCAGGATTTTACCAAAAAATACTTGAGATTAGGTAAAATGGAAATTATAATCTACATGAACAAAAATTACAGCCAAGTTTATCTACAGGATTTTCTCATTAAAATTAAGTTAAATCCTTTCAATTTAAGGAGGGGAAATCATGAATACAATAAGTAAGAAGTCTTTCTAACTTCCATTGCATAGGGAGCTTCTTTTCTAACATAATATTTAACATAGAGATTTTTATTTGTATTCCACTTTTATTTCATCCATTAGATCTAGAAAATTTTCTACAGTGGCAATACAGAAAATAGAAGAGTTTTAGAAATAGCTATAAGAAGTAGAGAAAAAGAATTTCAAGTAAGAAAGGAGTCTGTACTAAATCTGTATATTGTCCAGAAAATACCACAATTTGGGTGAGTTTCCTGAAGACATAATTAGACTTCAAAAATAGCATAGGACTAAGTGAATTGCTTAATTAAAATCCAATTATTAGAATATTTCATGATGACCACTCCAGGGATTATTAACTGACAGCAACACTTGTAGGAATAATATAACTTGATAACAAAAGTTTTATTAAAATTTATGTGTCTGGGAGTATAGGTTTTAATTGCAAAATAACACAATGTATATCATGTCAGCTGGGAAGGCTTTTTACAAGAAAGCTAAAATATGAGAGTTAAATTGTCTTGAAGAATAAACTGATGTAAGGGAGAGTCTGCAAAGCCAGTTTTTTCTTTCAGTGTGAGGGCGAGTAAGAGAGCAGGGAAGTCTCTGAAGGCTTCTTGGGCTGCCTGCTGAGCTGAAGGAAGGAGGGATGCTTGCAGCTCAGGGTACAGCCAAAGCAGCTGCCCTTGGCTCCTGGGAGCTGTTTGCTTTTCAAGGCTTGAGTCAGAGAGCTGCATAAACCTTGAGCATTCAGGGCAGAAGGACAGTCCACAGAGAATGAGGAAGAATGGCAAAACTTCACCCCAAAAGCCTGCCAGGGTAGAGCATCCTGGCTCTACATCGTATGTGCCAAAACAACACTGAGAAACCACACCTTGTAAAGCAGCAATCAACTATTTTCCATTCACTGTATCATAAGCAGGAATAAACTCTCTGATGCACTGTTAAGTTCACTGAAGGCAGATCTCCTTCATATCTTTCCCTCTGCCTGTTTTTTTCTCCTTCAGCCTGTGTTGACTGCATACACCAAACAGCAATGCTGTCCTGAAGCCAGAATTTGTCACTCTACGGAGAGGCTGCAGCAGCAGCCAGGCAGGGCAGGACATCAGGCTGCATGCCCTCTTCTTGGTGCTGGAGCCATCACACTGAAGTCTCTGGGGGCAGCTCCTTCCACCCACTCTTCCACCTCTTGGGGTTTGTGTCAAGCACATTGGTGCTGTTGCTGCTGCTCTATACTCACCTGCTCACAGGGAGCCAGGCTGGGGCTACAGCTTTTGCACACTGCAGCAAAATCTCTGTTGCCCTCAGGAAGGGAAGTACAGGTGGTAAATGACTGGAATGGCTATGTCCAAAAGGAACCTTATTCTCTTTTAAGAAAGCACCTGATAAAAGAATAAATTATCTCAGAAGAGCCTGAGCTCAGACACTGACATGTCAAATACAGCTGCCACAGGCTGTACCTAGGAAGAAACTAGTTTCTGAGTGAGTGTTCAGTGTGTTTTGTGGAGTTCTGCACCCTATCACTTTGCTTTTGCTTCATGACAGGTTTGTAAATTACCAACCACACTGATTTTGCCTTGAGCTCAGTGAGTAGCAGAACCTGCAGGGGATATTTTACCTTTCATAATGAATAACTTAATATTGTTTTACCTACAAAGCAAAATCAGCTATCAGAAGGCTATTCATAAAAACTTTGTCTTTTGTGTTTTATACCTGTAAATTTGGGTGACCACTCTGTTCATTGTCAGATAAATCAAAGTATAGAGACTTCCTTTGAACAAGGTGGAGTTGAGCTTTTGTGAGAAGTGTCCTTTGGATATGTCTTGCAGCAACAATTTCAAAGACAAATTTTTTTCCGAGTCCCCAAACAAGTAAATTATTTCATGTGGTCAGGTCTTAAGACCAGCAAGGAATATTTTTTAAATAATTCAAAGCTGTTTACACTTCATGATAAAGATTTTACATTTCAGCTATAGTACTTAGGACTACAAAGACACCAACGTGGTTTATTTTCTTTGTTAGCTGAAGTCATTCTCTTAGTCTAGGTGTAAAAGACAGTCTTCAGTTAGATAATAGCTCACCCAAGTAAACAACATCTTGTTACTTTACTAAACTACCAACCAGCTTCGATAATTCGGTATTTAGAGTACCAGAAAGAAATGTGGCAATCTGGGAAGGAGCTATATACTTTGAAAAGCCATGCAAAAATGTGTCACATTTCACCTGTGATAGCAATACAGTAATTAACTGCTTGTTTACTCAAGCCTACATCTGGTATTAAAGCCAAGTGAACTATTAAAACCATGTTTTGAGCTAGAATATTGTGAAGCCTATTAGAAGACAAGCCTTGTGAGAACTTTCACCTTTGAGAAAAACCTGAAACAGATTTTCCCCTTTATAAGGGAAGAGAAAGCTTCAGACAACTTATCAAAGAAATTGCAGAGGAAATTAAATTCCCACTTTTGCATTGCAGTTGCTGCTGAGGTATGAACACTTCTCTACAAAAACAGAGACAGCTGTTAGGCTCGCCGGTATTAATGAATACATGTTGAAAAACAAAGGGATGTTGATTTGTCGAGGTAGCTTGTCCTGCTTTTGAAATAGCTACACTGCACACAGACACATTTCCCATTCACTCTTGAGAAAACTTCACTGAAAAATTTTAGTGAATGTAAAAATCAGAAGAAAGAAAAATAACCATTTCCCATGGTCTACACCATTTAATACAAAAATGCCTGCTTTCTCTGCAAGAGACCGAGGGGTGATGGTGTTAATTACGCTGGATTATAGCAATCTTCCAGTGCCACCTTGTGGCACACTATAAAACCGCAAAAGGCATCTAACACCCTCGCCAAGGAAAAGCAGCCAGTTATCAGCGCAGCAGTCCATGAACATAATAAACTGAGAGCTGGAAGACAGTTTTCATCTTAGATATTGAACTAACTTCTGCCCCTGCCTCAAGAAAATGTCAGCTTTTGCTGGGAGAGAGTAGCACCGGTCACACCTAATGCTGATGTTTGGGTGTTACCCTAAGGATGCCCCCCAAAGCAGTGTGCAGAAAGATCCCCAGGGAGGCTTTACAACAGACCATGTTGTAGTACAGAAGCACTGCTCTGTGTTACACCATGTAATTCAGCATCAAGAATTTGTTTTGGGGATTTTTTGTTTTGTTTAAATCACCATTCTTATTTTACAATATAATAATATGCAGCAACATAAGCAAACATCACTTTATGTGGACATCTATCCCAGTCTTGACTACTCTCCCTGAGAAGATTGTTTCTCTAAACTCACCAGGATTTGTCTTGCTGCAGTCTGAGGCTGTGTTATCACATCCCACTCACAGCAATAGAATCACAGCTCCTGAGCAGAGCCCTTCCATGTTGCTACAAGAACTCCTTGTACACACACTTTGATGGTGCGTGCTTTCCACCAACAGATAAGGGAACTTCTTAAAGCTGGAATGTAAGAGATATAAATCACCCGAAATAAAACTGGTTGATTTCACTGACACATACCCCAGAGGATATTATAGTTTTAAACAGGGAAGGGACTCTTTGAAAAGAGTACAAGGCACAAGGATGTCAGCGGCAGTATGCTGGCAAGAGCTGCAGATCAGCTCATACTCAGACTGGTCCTCTGAGCTGTGATTTGAGGGTGGACAGTCCAGCTCCCCAGGCTGGTTAACCTCACATCCTACTGTGAAACTGCCTTTCTCAGCAATACAAGACTTGCAGGGACAGAAAGAACATTTGGAGGAAATAAAAAAAAAATTGAACCGAGGGGAACCAAGTGGCTCGATTTCCTCGAGTGTGAAAATCCATGAAACCCACAAATGACACCTGAATTAAAAAAAGTCTGCAGGATGCTAAGGCAGAATTTACTAATAAGATCAAAATCACTGCTGGATAATCATGTCTCAGATGATCATGCGGTACCAGGTGAGCATCATGCATCAGGCTTTAAAACGGAATTCCTGATTTGGAGAGTCAACCAATTACCCTACTGACAGATCCCACTTTTACTTTTCATCCTATATTTCTCACAGATCTGTGCTGACAAATCGTTTGTTTCTTGTCATCTGTCGATAGTATATATTATGTTATTTTCAAAGGTGCTGAGCTTATGTAGTCTACCACTCATAAGGTAATAGGATCATAAAATATAATTGTAAGAAGCACATTTTCAGAAGATTCATCTTCCTCTTGAGGACATAAGATGTGTCCATGGTTTTATTTCTACACATAGATTTAAGGAGACTATCAGATGCTGACAGAAGCTTGATTTAAACAGCAGTGGTGTTTAAATCTAACAAGGTGGCCATGAGCACCCCAGCTCCCCAGGTAAAATGAAGCTTGCAGATCTCATTTTTGTCTTTACAGAGGAGGGCAGTTTGAAGATGAAGGACAGTCCTCTTCTAAGCCACACACATGCTAACTACATAGGCATCTATGTACACATCAGAACGTGGATGTACCATTTTTTTCAAGTTCAGGTTGTTTGAAGATTTAGCTATATAGTATAAAATACATATTCTGCAATAGGAACAGACTTTAGGATAAAATCTGCTTTTCTGATGGGATGAGTTTCAAACACTGCAATAAAATAAATTCAGTAAATTTGGATTCTACAGATCAGCTAGTCTTAAGGGGGAATTACATTTAATTTTGAGACAGGTTGGGAATTGTGTAATTCAATTAGATTTTAAGTTCAGCTAATTTAAAACTTTGCCAGCATGGTACAGTGTACTTGGACAAAGCAGACATACAGTTTGAGAATTTTTTCAATTTAAGAACCACTGATTAAAATTTAGTAAATCCTTGAGCATGGTAATTCATATTCCTAGTTTGAATTAAATCCACAGTTTTAACAATGTTAACTGGATTCAGTATAAAGCTGGTCTGAAAGAGTGATAAATAGGTTGCTGTTTGGTTTCCATTTGAGTGCTGGACACCACAACAGTAGATTAATTACTCTTAATTAAGTATCTCCTTTGAAGAAGCTTGGAGCAATCTAATGAGACCAGAAGGAGAGCAGAAGCTACTTGATTCACTTAATGCACAGGTATCATCTGTACGGTTATGTGTGCTCCGAGCAGATGGGGTGTGCTCACAGCAACCGAGCTCCTGGCCCTGGCAAACGTAACAAATGGAAAAACTTGGGGAGACAGAAGACCCCCACCAATGCAAGTGGAGGCAGCACAGGCCCAGCTGCAGGCTACAGCACCTGTGCTAATAAACAGTCCTACATCAGGGCACTGCTCATTGGAAAGGAGCAAATTGCTCCTGTACATGGATTCCCTTAACCCTAGGATGTCCATTTATTCTTCTTCACCAAGGATAACGCTCAGCTGACAGGGAATTTAGCTTTCATTGTATAAGACATACACTACAGAAATATTCAATTGTCAAGTACACAGATAATCCAGTTTCCAAAGCCATGGAAACTTGGCCAGTGTTTTGTAGGCCACATGTAATGGCGTTGGACTACTGAAAGCTTCTAGATATTTTCTTATGCAACATCAAAGAGGATGTGGCAGCCCTGGACCATGACAGTATCAATATCAAAGAGAGAAAACGTAATCTTTTTGGCCAGGAAGTGTACTCTGAAACTGCCATAGAAACAGGGAAAAGATACATTTGAAAACAAGGTTAAGAAAGCAGTAAAGGCAGAAAGGTTAAATTTTGGAACTCTTTGGAATAGCTGAAATCTGTGTAAGAAATAAAGAAAAAACAAACTAGAACCAACTCATTGATTAATTGAAATAGTTAGAGAGAGCCTTCAAATTTAAAAAAAAATAAAATATAAAAGCAAAGGAAAGCCAATACGTGTAAAATAAGTACATACTTTTTCCAACTCTGTAGTGTTATACCCTTCTCTCTTTCTATCCAAACAAACGACATACCTCTTCACCAAGTCCACAGCTCAGTCAAGGCTCCAGAGCTTATCCCTGTGCGTGGTATCTGACTTCCATGCTGTTTGAAGGGAGGCTCTCTCCGCTCTGTCCCTCAGAAGACTCATAAATTCTCATTAAGAATGGACTACATGTATGACAGCCCCTGGAAACAGAGCTGCCTCACCTCCATGATGATAATCCAAGGTGATTCAAACACCCAGAGCACCTGTAATTTCCCAGTCCTTTTACAGGCAGTAGATACCTCTGTTCATGACACAAGACCCAGCTCCAGAAGTGACAGCTGAGAACAAACAGTGTCTGGTTTCCTGAGAAAGTACCCTGAGATGGGCTGGACGCTGGAGCATTCAAAGCTTTGAGACTCTCTTGACAAACACAGCCTGAAAGCACCATGATCTGGAGGACTAACAGAGAGAGCCTGTTCTTTGTTCACAGCCATAGTCAGGGAAATGAAAAACAAGGATTCCTTCTTAGCAAGGAGTCACAAGGAATAAATGTTTGGCACCAGATAACAACTTCCTCCTTCTTGGACTAAATACCCCAGGGAAAGACTTCTGCTTCTGAATCTTCATTTACTTCAGACATTCCCTCCTGCTGCAAGATACTGGTGGATAAACCAAGCAGGACCCTTTCATCACAGCGGCAGGATGGGATCATATAACATGTGTGACAAAGCAGATCAGTGAGCTATTAACAGTCTGAAGAAACCTTCCTAGAGGTTCAAGAGTCCCAGGAACTGCTGTTGTGCAGAAGGGTGTCAGAGTTACCTGCTGTGTCCTCAAGGCTGAGGACTGGAGCCATTGCCCACTTATGATTGCATGATAGAACAGCTTGGAGAACCCCCACCACAAAAAGCTATTATTGATTCAGGCCCAAGCAGTGGCCTACCTCAAACTGGCTGCAAAGGAGACATAACCTTATATTACAGGCACAGTGACTATGTAAATAGGAGCAAAAGAGTTGAAAGAATTAATGTGAAAGGTATTTGACTTCAAAAAAGAAACAACTACCTAAAAAAGAGAAAGCTAGGAAAGAGGCAAAAGGACAAAAAATTTGGCGTGCTGTGGAAATTGTTTTAAGATGTTCTGTTAGATGTTGGTTCTAAGTAAGCCAGTAACTACTATCACAAAACTTTAAAAGGAACAAAATCACAAGTCAGAGTTAACAACAGGGTGAAGAAAGATTTCAAAAGTAAAAAAGAAAAAAAATAGTTTCATCCAAGTGAGGAAAAGAGATCATAAAAACTGGAAAGTTTACAGAAAACCACAAGGAAGCCCAAAATATTTTTAGGAGCAATTTACTGAAGGCATAAAAATGTTTCATTAAAAAAAACCCTCCTTTTAAACACATCAGAAGTAGGAAAGCTGCCAGCTAGTTAGTCAGACAGATATATGATCAAGATGTAAAAGGAATGCTCACGGAAGATAAGGCTGAAAATGTTTAATGAATTTTTCCACTACTGTTCATGGTGGAGGATCTGAGGGAGGCTCAGGCAAGAGAGCACTTTATACAGGATATGAATATGATGATCTGTCTCAAACTGAAGTGTTAGAAGAAAAAAGTACAGAAAAAAACCTAAAAAATATGTTATAGCAAATCAGGTTTCAGAACTAAAAAAACGTTCACTTGGGACACCTAAAGGAATTAATGTATGAAATTGCTGTAGAGCCAACAATTTCATATCTTAAAACACACACCAGAGATGTTAAGTTTGGTGCCAATTTTTTTAAACAGTTGTTGACATGAACCTAGTAAATCTGTTTTCCATCTTGGGTAAATTTGTAGAAATGACATTAAAGAACAGAATATATAGACTCAGAGATAAACATGATTTGCAGGAGAAAGTTCAGTATGACTTTCATAGTGAAAAGTCATGCTTCATAAACCTACTACATTTCTTTGAAGTGCCAATTAATATGTAAACAAGGATACTGCAGTGTAGTAGGAATATGAGAATTTTGTAAAAGGTTTGGTTAAATTCTCTCCATAAGGGCTTGAAAACACTTTGCTTGCCTGGAGGAAGGTGGAGATCTTGTTATGAATTAAAATTTTCCACAATGGGAAGATTGAGCCAGGGGCTCATAGGGATCCATGTAGGTATTTTTGGTCTGAAAAAATAAAACAGATTTTCAAATGGTCTGGAAGGAACATTATATTGATGTGCCAAGATTGACACATCATGATGATACAAAATTATTCAGGACTGGAAAAAAATTAAGATGGCAGTGAAAAGTTGCAAAGGGTCCTCATTTACTAGTGGCTTGCATGTAGAGTGGCAAGAAAACATAAAGTGAAGTTCAGTGTCAGTAAATTAAAATATAGGCCCTTTAAACGTGTGCTCTAAATAAATTTTTTCCACTCAGGAAAAAGATGTATGAAAAGTTCAGCTTAATGGTCTGTGGGAATCATGAAGAAAAACAGATCTTAAATACTTAATTTAAACAAAACAAAACAAAAAAACCAACAAAAAAACTCAAGTACAAGAAGTACATTGCTCACAAATGGTTATTACATCCCCATCATTGACTGTGCACAGGTCTACTCCTCTGTCAGCAAATGGCTTTAACAGAAGTAGAAAAGCTGCAGAGAAAGATAAGGTCACCACTGTGTTACAGCTTCCACATAAGGAAAGCCTCTACAAACCACTTTTCTGCTAGTAAAACCAATAGCAAAGGAATTAAATTATGTGAAGAAGGAAAATAACCCCTTCAAATGCATCATCTTGTTTGTTCTTATATTCCAAAAAATACAGAGGCCTGAGAGCCACTGTTAAAAAGTCTGATGCTACTTTTTCCTTTCTCTCTTGCAATTTTTGTTTAGGTGCATCTGAGTGACTAGGGCAAGAGAGATGCCAATTTTTGTAAAAGGAAATAGAAGTGCTGTTATTCAGCTCTGCTGTAAGATCACTAAATCTTAAAGCTTGTCTCATAGTGGAGGAGCAGTGAAGCAGGAAATTGCTAATGCAAAGTGTATAAGAGAAGATCCACTACAGCAGGATTCAAGCTTCACCCCAAAAGCCACTCTTGCAAAGAAAAAAGAAATATGTGAGTGAAGGAGAGTACTATGAAAATTAAACAGTTTTCCAAAACAGAAAAAAAAAGAACCCAAAGTAATCCTTTTACTATTACATTTAAAATTTGTGTTATTAATATGTGTGCAGTATTTAGTCTTTAGTAACACATGCAGCTGAAAAACAACTCAGATCCACAGAATTAAAATTGTATCAGTCCTTTATATGGAGAGCTGGAAAAGTTGTATTATTTATTTTAAATTAAGTGATAATTTATCTGAGGAGATAGTTTGATAGTAGTACTTTGGTTCTAATGATTTCTAGATAAGAGTAGCTCACTGTCCCTGTGGTGGTTTTTTTGACCCTGCAGATAATACTGGTGGGCACTTCTGGGGTGTTTTTGCAGACTCA
The DNA here is from genome assembly GCF_971803275.1 of Cyanistes caeruleus. Taxonomy (NCBI): domain Eukaryota; kingdom Metazoa; phylum Chordata; class Aves; order Passeriformes; family Paridae; genus Cyanistes; species Cyanistes caeruleus. Next base: position 126,967,959 of record NC_141701.1, read on the forward strand.
CTCAGGACATAATTCTCCAGTGTGAATTCTTCTAATAATAATAATAATTCTAATAATTCTTCTAATAATAATAATTCAGTCTGAATTCTTCATAATTCTTCTCTGTGTGAAGAGGTAAGTTTTTAAGATCCTGTGTAATCTGTGGGCTTTAGGCACCTACTTTAATTCTGCCCACTTAGGCAGTAAAATGCATCAATGGTACTATTAGCACTATTTACATCAGGCACACATTTAAATGTCTCCAGAGTTATAGCTTGTATACCTGCAGACATGTGACCACCTGTGTCTGGCAGGTATAGTCATGTATAAGTATGTAATGATGCCATTTGGGTTCTGCCTTTTCTCTTCTATATGTGTACCTATATTATATGTGTGTATATATATATATTTATACGTATATCTCACACATACATTTGTAACTCTGTGCTAATTGTATACAATAGTAATACAATAGTATTACAATACTATTGTATTAGTAGCTAGATTTCCCCGTGCTTTTCCATGGTGTTTCCCTAAGCAGAAAGACAAAACAAAATCCAGTGCTCCAAGCCCCAGGGGGTATAAGGCCCCTATCCTGTCTTGGTTCTTCCTGGGAACCAAGGCCAAGAACAACTCTTTGAGATACATTCTCATGGACAAAGTTCAGCTAGTACTGAACAGGGGGATCCAGAGGAGGAGCTTGACCTAGGGTGGAATTGCATCACCACTTGTCCTCCTAATAAATGCTTTTTATTAATTATGCTAATTTCCTAAAACTTATAAAAAATGTACTCAACCCTGGGGGGGTGTGCTTTTGTGGGCATCTTTCCATAACTGCTCCTGAAGGCTTTCAAACAAAGATCCTCTTTTCTATTACCTCCTTACTGAAATTATCTCGAGTTTCATTTCCAGGCTGGGAAAAAAGCAACAATTAGATGACTGGCAAATGAAATTATGTGTCTTCACTACAGAAGTCTTCACTACAAAAAATCCATGTGCAGATAAATTGTATTTTCTTTTCCTGAGATACTGTAAAACATAAGATTCCAAATCAAAATTGATTTCACACTGTTTTCTCTACACAGCTGACATAGTGTCTGTGGTGAATGTCTTCATCTCTTCATGACACTGCACAGACCATTCTGTAAGCCCAAGTGGGAATCTTTCACATCTCAGATTGCTTCTGGTCTCTTCTCACCAAAGGAGGCTGGGCATTCTAGAACCCAGCTGACTGGAGAAATGTGCTATGAACAAAAACCTATCTGTATTTTGAATTAAATACACCATCATCTGGGGGTTTTCATGTTTTTAAAATTTATTTACCTATTTATGGAAAACACAAAATCCTCTGCAGAAATAATTTGCTAAGAAACATAGCCTTCAGAATGTAGCTGGAGACACAACAGACAGTTTTTAGTATATTTGTATCAGTTATAAGACAATACTTTAACAGACCTGAAATAGACATCCATATAATGCTCGGTGCTTCATTCTGACTATGTGATGTGTTCATTTGTTTTAACACTTACCAGGAAAAGAGATTAAAAAATATTAAACAATTAATTCTCACAACAATAACTGAAGTAGAAAAGTTTGGCTATGCAAGGGAATTACAAGTTGGAAAATTTAAGGGCTTAAACATATGCTAATCTCAATGGAAAAAAAACCTGTAGTTTATCCAACATAATGCTATACCTAGCTCCAGCCTTAAGGTTAAACAGTGGTTTTACTTGTTGAAAACAGTTAACCTGGTGTACCTTTATGCCAACAGATGTTGCTATGGGTGAAATTTCCAGTGTGCTGAGCTTGTGACAAAAAGCAAAACGTTTCATGTTCTTTACATCCTTCTGAGCAGAAACCAGGAGCATTTACTCCCAGAAGGACTGTTCAGTTGATCCCTCACTTTTAAACACTGTTAGCAGTACAGAGGGACAAACATACCAAACAGATTTAGTTTGGCAGTATTTTCACAGTTATCATTTCTGACCGGGATTCAACATGTTAAGTGTTGAATCAGCACACTTAGATAGCAAAGTTTTAGAAGACAGAGGCAGGAAACTCCAGAGGGCAATTCATCTTGCATAACTCAAACATGAAGCTTTAGAGTACTTTTACATTTGATTCATCTTTTTGACACCAATTAGGCACCTGCTTTAGTCAGAGTATATTTTGTTTTCAAGAGGCCATATTTCTTTATGAACTGAAGAAGGGGGGACAAAATAGATTAGACCCTGGTTTTCAGACAACTAAAGCTAGAGAGAAAGAAACCCACTTCCTGTGTCTTCTAACTTGCTGGAATCATTAACTGTGGATTTTAAACTATGGTATGTAGGCAACCCCTTGCCTGAATGCTTCCAGACACTTCATCTGGACACTAAAATCCTAACCCTAAAGTCCAAATTTCTTAATGGTCAAAATCTGTCAACAAAAAAAAACAAAACAAAACAAACAAAAAAAAAAGCCTGATATGAATTAGAAATTACTTCAAAGATCACATTACAAAGCCTTTTCTTTTTCTCCAATACAAATGTTAAGCAGACATCAAGGAATAATGTAAAGTTCTTGCTCAGACACAAGCATCTATGTCATATCACCACATATAGATAGAAACTAGCCAGGAGCATTGAGTGTCAGGGACAAGCAGCTATTTTCAAGCACAGCCAAGGTGCTTTCAGCAGGGAAATTACTCACATGTTGCTTTATGCAAACAAACAGTTTCTTCATAAATTCCCTAGTTACCTTTTCTGCTGAGAAGTCCACCTCAGCCACCCAGTCAAAAATAAATGAATAATATAACGCACAAAGACTTCAGGGTCACCTTTGCCATCCTAATTACAGGCAAAACAATTCCCCATTCAGTGTTTAACACAAAAAAATTTAAGTGGATGAATAGCTTAATTTTATATCTACTCTAGATCCCACCTTGGATTGTGCCACAAACCCGCACCTGGAAGTCCCTAGCTTTGGAATTTCTGTCTTGTGTACTTCATCTCTCTCTTAGACTGAGATACCCTAATAGACATGAAAATAAACACATGTCATGACAAGCAATCTGAATATGGCAAAAATCAGTGTGGTGGAGGAGCAGCTCATATTTATCTAGCATTTGGCTTCTTCTAGAAGAGGAATAGATCAAAAGATTAATAGATTTATATTCCCTATGTAGCCCTCCTGACAATCTTTACATCCCTACCTGAGGAAGAGGAGGGACAGGTACTGATTTCTTCACTCTCATAAATCATGACAGGACTCAAGGAAACTGCATGAGGCTGAGTCAGGGTGGGTTTAGGCTGTATATCAGAAAAAGGTTTCCATCCAGCAAGAGGCTGGGTACAGGAAGGGGTTCCCCAGGGAAGTGGTCATAACACTTTCAGAGTTCAAGAAGTGCTGGGACAATGCTCTCAAGCACATGGTGTGACTCTTGGGATGGTCCTGTGCAGGGCTAAGAATTGGACTCAGTGATCCTTGTGGGTCCTTTCTAACTCAGGACGTTCTGTGATTCTATTATTTTACTGCTGCCAATGAGCAAGCTGTGTGACCTGTGACCTGTGTACCATTTGGCTGAGTTATACGCCGCCTGATTCACTCATCCATTGTACTCATTAGCAAAGGCCTGAAGAAAAATGACTTCATTTGTATCTATTTCTTATCCAGAATTCCCACTGGATGTTCAGCTGTCAGAACATCTCTGTGTTTGAAGGTATTCGAGCATTTCTGAACTAAGATTTGAGTTTTCTCCTGTATTAATTACAGGAACCTGCTGAGCTGCTCTTCAATCAGAAATCTCCTTTTTGCCACACAAGAATGTGTGACATACAGCTTACAACAAAGGAAAAGAAGTCACAGCTGTATTTAACACTTAAATGAAATTGAACTGGATGTTTCAGAGACCACTGCAAAGTGATTTGAAAGAATCTCACAGGATCAAATAACATAATTTTAATCTGTAACAGTAGCATGGTGTTGGCTGAGGGTCGCTTGTCCTAACTTTGTGCTTTCTTCCACAGGGAGGAATGTCAAAATTCTGAATTTCCCAGTTAGTAAATCTGCCAACAACACAAAGCTGTGTGGGGTGGTTGACATGCTGGAGGGAAGAAATGACAGGCTTGGGAGGTGGGTCTAGGTGGGTCTGTGAAAACCTCATGAAGTTCAACAAGGTCAGGTGCAAGGTCTTGCAATTGGGTTGGAGCAATCCCAAGCATGAATAAAAACTGAGCAGAGAATGGAGTGGGAGCAGCCCTGCTGAGAAGGACTTTGGGATGCTGGCAGATGAGACGCTGGACATGACCCAGCAATGTGCACTCACAGCCCAGAAAGCCAAACGTGTCCTGGGCTCCATCTACAGCCGCATGGCCAGCAGGGAAAGGGAGGGGATTCTGTCCCTCTGCTCTGCTCTGCTCAGACCCCTCTGCACTGCTGCATCCAGCTCTGGGGTCCCTAACATAAGAAGGATGTGGATTTCTGAGTCCAGGGAAGGACTACAAAGATGATTACAGGATTCTCTAGGGTGAGGAAGCTGGTGTTGTTCAGCCTGCAGAAGAGAAAGATCTGGGAAGACACTAGAGTGCCTTCTAGAACCTAGAGGGGGCTCCAGGAGAGACAGAGAGGGACTTTTAACAAGGACACATAGTGACAGCACAGGGGGTCATGGCTGCAAACTGAAAGAGAGCATGTTTAGGTTAGATACATGGAAGAAACTCTTTACTGTGAGGATGGTGAGGCACTGGAACAGGTTGCCCAGAGAAGCTGTGGATCCATCCATCCAACCATGGAATTGCTCAAGGCCAGGCTGGATAGAGCTCTGAGCAACACGGTCTAGAGGAAAGCATCTTGCTCATGGCAGGGGAGAAGGAACTAGATGAACTTTAAGGCTCCTTGTAACCCAAACCATTCTATGATTCTATGATCCTTCTGTAGGTACTTCTGTGAAGGGGTGAAAGGGAAAGAAAAAAGAGACATAAGCCCAGATCTAAATAAAGAGATGTGATGTGACACTGTCCTTGCAAGAGAAGAGAACGGAAATGGACAAGGCAAGTGAGATGAAAGCAAGAAATGGTTTATGTTTGTAAACAGGCTCATTGTAAAAGGAAGTGAAAAGGTCACTGGACTGGAATCAGTGACTGACAAAGATGAAAGAGAATGTTGTGTGATGAAAGGATTCCTATAATTCATAGAAACAGGTCCTTGAAAATGGAAATAATTTCTAACTGTGTATCTGCTGATGCTAGATGAGCTGCTAGTGACTGCATGAAAGCGACACTACTCAAGGAGAAACAGGAAAAAAGAGTAAATGAAAAGATTAGAGAATGCATGGAATTTCAGCTAAACTGCTTAAAGAACTAGTAAGTGGTAGGAAAGTGTTTGTGACTGTATGTCCTTATAAAAGTGTTACAGCTGTTCAAAATACAAAAGCAGCCATCAAGAAAGTACTGCAGGAAATCCAGAACTGCCAGAAAACAAATGGCAAATGTTTGTACAATGTTCCCACTACTACTAATAGGCCAGCCTGTGAGGAGGTATTTGTGGCTTAACAAAAGATGTGGCTGAGAGTGCAGTATGTCCCTAGAGATGCAGGTAGTGAGAAGCTGGTTTGGGGTCAGTCATCCTGCAAAACCACAGAAAAAAGGTGCTGAAGGCTATTGAAGAAAGACTCATAGAACTTGCAGGTAATTTCATGGGTGTAGATGTAATCCAAAATCTTTTTATAGGGGTTTCTACTCAAGTGTCTACCCAAATTTCACTTCAATTCTAAACAAAGAGAAGAGAAAGAGTAGTAAGCAGCAGGAGTGTAAGAAAGTAAGAAATAATAGAAAAGAGCAGTGTCTAGTAAAAGAAAAAGATTGTAAATATCTTCAGAATAAGCAGAGCTGTGCAAATGGCAGTATTGCCTCTTAAATAGCCCACTGGTAAAAACATGAAGCACTGCTAGGTAAGCCAAACCAAGCAGCAGTGTGAGTAGATGAGTGAGGAATGAACACAGGAGAGGAACTGCCAGACAGCAAAATGCTGATTGGGGGAGAGAATACCCAGAATGTCTAGGGAAATCTGCAGATTGCGCTCTTGCCTCCCCCTACTCATACAACAGACCTGCAAAGTCTGAATGAAACAATCCCCTCTCCTTTTTCATTTCACAGGAGGGGCTGCTAGAACAGCGAGTGTTTCAACATGCACAGGTCCTGCTGGTCCTGTCACTTAGTCTTGTAGCTATTCCTGAGTCTAAGTTTGCCTGCTTACATAAAACAGGAGAGTCAGACTTCAGTGACAGTCTTCTGTCTTAGCCAAGCTACAGGAACAAGAGATGTGTGCTAAAACAATGCCTGAAGGCACAGTGAGATCAGTTCATAACGCTGAGCCTCAGCTGGACTCTCTGGAAGCTGCAGCTGCTGGGTAGTGTGGCTCTGAATAATAATAGGACAAAACCACAGAAATGTCACTAGTGTTTTCACCTTATAGAAAATGTATTAATTGTGTCATCCAGCTACTTCTCTGCTGTACTGAAAGGGTGGTGAGATATCTCTTAGCTTACCATGGTGCTTCCAATCCAGAAATTATCTGAAACACTCTTGGTTATCTTTGCACAGAGCTAAGATGTTCTGTCCTGAAAACACTGGCTGTGTCTCTGCTGAGTCTTCTCCCTTTGGGCCCAGGTACCACATCACAGCGTCTTCTTGTTACACCTTCCGATAATGGCATCTGTTTGGCTTTCCTGAGTAGGTGTGTGATTGTCTGAGAAAAAGTAAGTAACAACAAGTGACCTTTAAAACTCCTAAATAAGATAATACTTGGTCAATATGTTTCCAAGGATCTGTTTTAGAAGAGAGTCCTAGTTATCTCAAATAGATAACACTCATTTGAAATTACATCTTAGGTAATCTATAGTCCTATTTTAACTTTATTAATTTTTTATTGATCTTAAACAGAAATTTCTTTTGCCTTTTCAGTCCTCCTTCTTTCATTCTTCATTGAGCATATAACAAAATATGCATGACTATAAACTCTTCATTTGTTAAGTACCATAATGATTTCAGGATGATTGGTTGCAACAAATTCAAGATTCTCTTTGCTATAACTACTTTGAGAGGGCTGTGAGCATTAACTGGCATTCACTGAGTGTATTTCTCATTACACCACGTTATTTTACTGTTTTTCAACAATGATGTCCCTTGTCTTCATTCCAATGCTGCCTTAGGGATATAGGAATGAGTGCTCAGACCATTTTCGTCTCTCTAAAGGGAAAGCAAACAAAGTGCCAGACAGAGGAGGGGATAAAAAAGCTCAGATAGTAGGAAAGCAGGAAAGGAGATGGCACTATATATCAAAGAAATCGTCAGTAGATTTGATTCACACTGGGTCCAGGCATCACTTGACCAATCTGTAAGAGACACCAGCTTGGTTTCTTCTGCAAAATTCCATTGAAATAATTTTAGCTTTCTCATGCTATCTGATCCCTTTCTCTCAGTCTCAGCTGCTGGATTTCAAGTCTTCCCCCTGAGTATTTGAACATGGACGCAAAACAAGTATTAGAGAATTGTACAATAGACCTTGACATTTATGAAATAAAATAAAATACAGTCAAGTTTTGTTGGGTTTTTTTACACTACCAGTTGCTGGAGACCTTTCCATGGCTATGGTATTATCACTAATTTCCAGTATATAATACTGAAATTGAATTATGGATAGCACATAATATTCCACATCTTTAGCTTCCAGCTATTGACAGTCCTGAGAAAACTGTTTTGGACTGACCACCATTTTAAACATGGTAATGTCTCTTCTTCAAGGACACATCTCCATTCTTTCCCTTCAGAGAATCATGGAAAATGCTGATCAGGAAAGGACCCATCAAGGATCATGGAGCCCAACTCCTGGTGCTGCACAGGACATTCCCAAGAGTCACACCACATGCCTGAGAGTGTTGTCTAAATGCTTTGTGAACTCTGTCAGGCTTGGTGCTGTGGCCACTTCTCTGGGAAGCCTGATCCAGTGCCCCACCATCATCTGCATGAAGAACCTTTTCCTAAACACAAACATCCCCATTACTGCCCTTGATCAGTCTTATGCCATTTCTTGGAGTCTTGCCACTGGTCACCACAGAGAAGAGATCAGTGCGTGCCCCTCCTCTTCCCCTTACAGGGGAGCTGTAACTGCAATGAGGTCTCCCCCCAGTTTCCTCTCCTCCAGGCTGAACAGACCAAGTGACCTCTGCCACTTCTCATACAGCTTCCCCTCAAGGCCCTTCACCATCTTTGTAGCCCTCCTTTGGACACCCTTTAGTAGTTTTATATCTTTTTTTATATTGTGGCACCCAAAACTGCCCCCAGCACTCGAGGTGAGGCTGCCCCAGCTCAGAGCAGAGGGGACAATCCCCTCCTTGCCTGGCTGGTGATGCTGTGCTGATGCCCCCTCAGGACAGGGTTGGCCCTCCTGGCTGCCAGAGCACTGCTGGTTCATGTTCAACTTTGTATCTGCCAGGACCCCCAGGTCCCTTTCTTCAGCTCCAACCTCTTGTTCACTAGTTTATATACACAAACAGGGCTGTCCTGTCCCAGATGCAGAATCTTTGCAGAGATTACCAGAACCATTCCTTTTCTTCCCCTCCTGGCACATTTCCATCTGCTTCTCCCTTTGTAGGTAAGAAGACCCTCACTGCTGACCACTGAAAGGCAAGCTGGTCATTCTTCTAGCTCTACTGCTTTGCTGAAATGAGGTCAAATCCAGCCGTTCCCAATTCCTGCTGCTGCAGGAACTGCACTGACCGTGTGTTAGGACAGTGGACAACTCAGCTGTGGCTGCTTCTGCCACATGTACGAATGTTACTCCACAGAACAGAGACTGAGTTGGTCAACAGCTTTGTGCCAGTACCCCAATGGTTTTCACTAGCCAATGGATATCTCAGTTCCCACTCTTTTTGACCAGGAAATTAATAATACTGGCTCTTCTCTATATAACTGAGAAATCAGTGCCTATTTGAAATCCTTGCAGTTGTCAGTGTTGTTGTCCTCTTTAAGCTGAAGAACATTTGACAGCTTTTATGCCCTAGCAACACAAAGCAAGGCAGACCATGCTGATCAAAATAATTTCCTTTTTCTGGGAATGTGTAGAAACCGCTTGTGATATAACACACGCTTTCTCACCATAGTTCTCTGTGGCCCCACAGACTTCCTAACCTATGACAAACATCCTAGGGAGGTTTGGAAATAGCTTGGGAGATATATCTTGCCATGGGAGGCATGAAAGTCACCTGTAAAAAGCACAGCACATTGCTCAGGTTTACCAGGGAAATCAGAAAAAAATGCATGATTTATGGAAGAAGTGTGCAGAAGAGGCTGTTCAAGCTCTTAACATGGCTGTTGTGCTTCCTGACAATTCGTATACAGAAAAAGACACTTGAATTCCTTTCAAATGTAAAGAAAAAGTACAAAAAAGAGTTTCCACAAGTGGTTTTCATTTTTTTATGCATTCAAAACATTGCTTTAGCCACTTACTGAAGGACTACACTATCCAAAGCTAAAGAAGCCACTCAAAAATCCAGTGGAAAAAAGGATAAACTATACAAATCAGAATAAAATATACTAGCTCCTCTTTACCCCTTCACAAAAATATATCTAGAGTGCAAACCTGATTTTTTGCTATCAAACACATAAGGCAGTTAGAGGGGCAAGATTTCTTTGGGTTACACTACATTGCCAACAGTCTGGCCCTCCTCATCAGAAAAGCTCTGCTTATTGCTGCAGCCATTTCTCCCATAAACCACACCAAGTATTTGCTCAGTGGCCACAGCTTCACAGGGGGTCTCAAAAACACAAGCACAGCACAACTACAGCAAGCGTTTAACCTTCCTTCCTTCCTTCCTTCCTTCCTTCCTTCCTTCCTTCCTTCCTTCCTTCCTTCCTTCCTTCCTTCCTTCCTTCCTTCCTTCCTTCCTTCCTTCCTTCCTTCCTTCCTTCCTTCCTTCCTTCCTTCCTTCCTTCCTTCCTTCCTTCCTTCCTTCCTTCCTTCCTTCCTTCCTTCCTTCCTTCCTTCCTTCCTTCCTTCCTTCCTTCCTTCCTTCCTTCCTTCCTTCCTTCCTTCCTTCCTTCCTTCCTTCCTTCCTTCCTTCCTTCCTTCCTTCCTTCCTTCCTTCCTTCCTTCCTTCCTTCCTTCCTTCCTTCCTTCCTTCCTTCCTTCCTTCCTTCCTTCCTTCCTTCCTTCCTTCCTTCCTTCCTTCCTTCCTTCCTTCCTTCCTTCCTTCCTTCCTTCCTTCCTTCCTTCCTTCCTTCCTTCCTTCCTTCCTTCCTTCCTTCCTTCCTTCCTTCCTTCCTTCCTTCCTTCCTTCCTTCCTTCCTTCCTTCCTTCCTCCCTCCCTCCCTCCCTCCCTCCCTCCCTCCCTCCCTCCCTCCCTCCCTCCCTCCCTCCCTCCCTCCCTCCCTCCCTCCCTCCCTCCCTCCCTCCCTCCCTCCCTCCATTCCCTCCCTCCCTCCCTCCATTCCCTCCCTCCCTCCCTCCATTCCCTCCCTCCCTCCCTCCATTCCCTCCCTCCATTCCCTCCCTCCATTCCCTCCCTCCATTCCCTCTATCCATCCCCTCCCTCCCTCCATTCCCTCCCTCCCTCCGTCCCTCATAGCAGGAATGGGAAGGAGGAAAATGCATTGCACAACTTGGGCTGATTTGGGGGATATCCTTCAGAGCCATCAAATGATGTGGTTCTTTTGGGGCACAGGTGGAAGTTTCTTTCCGCTAAAACAGCTTTTCTGTGGAATGACAGCCTTTTGTTTCCATGGGATGAATTTCTGCAACAGACCTTTCCCTCTTTTGACCCTTACTTTGACCCAGACTTAATCAAGGTGCGCTTTGGTGAATATTGGTTTACTACATGAACAAACACGATAAATGCAAAAAAATCCTGAATATATGCTTATTTGATTTATAATCATTTCCTTGTGAAACTAAAATAAGGCTGCAAGCTGAATGGCTCCAGTTGTACGTCCATAATTCATGGAAGTAACACCTATCTCCATGTTACATGAAAGGACAATTCTCACAGTCCCAAATACTTTTAGTTTAGAAATGCATCCTTGTATTATTCTTTTGAGCAAATTAAAACTGCATTTTAAACGGGAGAAATGTATTGTAAAAATAAGAGGTGAGATCTTAGATGTTTCTAATAGTTTTCACATGCACAAAGACCTGAAAGATAGAAAGCTGGGGGATATAAATGGAAAGGCTGATCTCTAATTAAAAAAAAAAAAAAAAATGAAAAAAGGAAGGAGGTGTGGAGGAAGTGAGGCAAGAAAATATCCATTACTCTTTCTCGTAAGTTTCCTCCTCTTTCCAATTTTTCTTACTTTACGTCACTTTTCTTCACGGCGCGTGCCTCGCTTGTTGTTAGGGGGTCTTCAGCCTTCCTTTGGTGGTCTTTTGGCGAAGGCTTCTCCTCTTCCTCCTTGTCCTTTGGATAACCTTGCAGGTTTGCATGTGTGTAGCAAGCATTGCATTATGTAAGGTTACTGATTAGTCTGATATTTACGGGGGTTTTAGGCCCAATGCCTAAGGTCGTTCTAATTTTGTCCCTCTCAAGGCCGTTTTAGTCTTGAGACATCACTTATCTTCTAAACTACATCCTGTACCTCAATTTTGACATGTAACATCTGTAAAGGGGTGCAGCTGCTTTGTAACACTGATTCTTTTGATTGATTCTAATAACAACTTTCCAAACAGTTACAATTTAGTTCGCACGAATCACCTCCATTTGTTACACTTCCACTTCCGGTAAGGATGAATCAGCCCAGAGCCACTAGTAACTGAACATCCTCCTCTTTATTTTCTTCCTTTCTGTCTCTCCCTCCCCTTGTCTCTGACATGAACAGTTCAGTAAAACCCCACGAGTGGCTTTGCCATAGGGTCTCCTTTGCACCTTCACTCGGCCCCAGCCGCTCCTGATCATTGGAAGGAGCGGCTCAGGAGCAGGGGCAGCAATCCCCCAAGGCCGGGGCTGCTCCAGGCCGCTCCCGGTGCCTCGGGCTGTTGGAGGGTGTTGCAGTCCGCAACTTCAGGATCTCATCCAGGGAAGCTGCGGGATTCTGGGGACCAGCATGGGACACCAACGAGACGGGCTCTCGGGTCATGAAACCGTTTATTCAGCATGGGAGCAAACTCAGGTCTAGAACAGAGAGCCCCGAACAGAGGCCGAGCAGGGGTTTTTGAGGGACAGAACTCTTGAGGGTCTCCACCCTTGAGGGACCGTTACAAACACAGCAAGGGAGAACCCCCCAGGGACCCAAACCCAATCAGAACACCTGGGCCGCCCTTCACAAGGAGTTTGGGGTGGGAAAATGGAACTCTTTGTCTCCCGTGAGGCATGGCACCAGAGAAGGGGTGCCGGGGTGGCCTTTGTGACACAGGCACGGTGCGTCAGGGCCCACGGTGACGCGGGAGCCTGCGGTGCCCAAAGTCCATTGTGACATGGCAGAGGCCCACCCCAGCTGCAGGGTCTCTAAAGGGCGCGCGGGGCCCGGCTCAGTCCCAGGAGAGCGGCGCTGTCCAGGGGTCATTGCTCTATTAGGAACGGCGAGAAGAGCGGCACAGACTCTCGTGGAGCCGATCAGGAGAATCTCTCCCTAGTTTATTACTTCAGGTGTGTTTTATAGACTGATACGTGGAAAGTAGAGAAAGGAAACTCTTATTGGTTAGCAAACTACTACATTACGCTCATTGTTCAGTGGGGCTCACTACCCCCTGACTTTCTCCTGCACAGAAAACAAGGGACAGAGAAACAACACCTGCAAGGCTGTTTTCTGTCGGTAAGGATTGTTTTACATCCTCCTTAAAACTTCCCCGGCCACTTTCTCAGGCACGGCTGAGAAACTACGCAGCCTGTGATTTCTACAGGCACTCTGTTTCTGAGTTAGCATCCACAACTCACCCTTTTAGCTTTCAAAATCAAAATGCACAGTGTTTGTAATTTTCTGCTGGACCCTTGCAGGAAAGAGAACAAGCACAGCACATCCAGGGATCAGAGGACTGAAGGCATGGAGGAGGAGGAAGAGGAGAATGCAAAGCCCAACTCCCAGCACCCCAGGCCTTGAAGGAGCAGCAGGAGGAAAGCAAGAAGAAGAGCCTTGGATGGAGAGCGTCTCTTTGTGAGCTTCAGCCGCAGCGGGGAAGAGCCGGAGCTGTCCCGAGAGGAGGAGGACAAAGTCCAGCGAGGGACTCCAGGGGTAGCAGAGCCGCAGGATTAGCGCCCGCTGCCAGCAAGAGCCGGGCTGCAGATGGCGGCTGCCCGCGGCCTGCCCGGCGCCCTGAGGGAGCCGAAGGGGCTGTGCTGGCAGGCTGAGCCGGCCCCGGCCGCTTTGCGGCACCCCCGGGGCCGCTGCCCGAGGGCAGATCGGGGAATTTGCCCCGAGGGCAGCCCTTTGGCTGGCCCCAAAGCGGCACCCAAAGGGGGAATGTCGCTACCGGGGACTCAGCGCTGCATCAGCGGCCCCTCGTCATCGGCTCCCAGGAGCAGCCAGGCAGCGCCAGCGGCACCCCTGCACCGATTCCCCACGGGCCGCAGCCACACGGCTCTGGACCCTTTGCAGGGACACTGGCTGCAACACCTCCCTGCTGGCTCCAACGCCATTTCCTCTCCTCCGCAAACAATTCCATGCTGATCCACTGGCACTTTGGCCATGAGATGTGGGCACACGCAGGAGGTCTTGCAGCCAGGACCTTCTCCCTTCCACGCCTTCCCGTCCCCGCCCCACCTTCCCCACCCCTCCCTCCCTCCCCCCTTTCCCCTCCCCCCTTTCCCCTCCCCCCTTTCCCTGCCCTCCTCCCCCCTTCCCCCCCTTTCCCCTCCCCCCTTTCCCCGCCCCCCTCCCCCTTCCCCCCCTTTCCCCTCCCCCCTCCCCCCTCCCCCTTCCTTCCCCCCCCTCCCCCCCTCCCCCCCTTCACCCCCTTTCCCCTCCCCCTCTTCTGCGCTTGCTTGCTTGCTTCTTTCCATCTTTTCTTCCTTCCAACTTTCCTTCCTTCCATCTTTCCTTCCTTCCATCTTTCCTTCCTTCCAACTTTCCTTCCATCGTTCCTTACTTCCATCTTTGCTTCCTTCCTTCCTTCCTTCTTTCCTTTGTTCCATCTTTCCTTCCTTCCTTCCTTCCTTCCTTCCTTCCTTCCTTCCTTCCTTCCTTCCTTCCTTCCTTCCTTCCTTCCTTCCTTCCTTCCTTCCTTCCTTCCTTCCTTCCTTCCTTCCTTCCTTCCTTCCTTCCTTCCTTCCTTCCTTCCTTCCTTCCTTCCTTCCTTCCTTCCTTCCTTCCTTCCTTCCTTCCTTCCTTCCTTCCTTCCTTCCTTCCTTCCTTCCTTCCTTCCTTCCTTCCTTCCTTCCTTCCTTCCTTCCTTCCTTCTTCCTTCCTTCCTTCCTTCCTTCCTTCCTTCCTTCCTTCCTTCCTTCTTCCTTCCTTCCTACCTTCCTACCTTCCTACCTTCCTACCTTCCTACCTTCCTACCTTCCTACCTTCCTTCCTTCCTTCTTTCATTCCTTCCATCTTTCCTTCCTTCCTGCTTTCCTTCCTTCCTTCCTTCTTTCCTTCCTTCCATCTTTCCTTCCTTTCATCTTTCCTTCCTTCCTTGTTTCCTTCCTTCTGCACTTCCGCGCTTCCGCGCTTCCTTCCTCCTGCACTTGCTGCTACACTTCCTTCTTTCCTTCTGCGCCTCCTTCTGCGCTTCCGCGCTTCCAAACATCTTCTTACTTTCTTTGTTTTGTATTGTTTTGTATTGTTTTGTATTGTTTTGAATTGTTTTGTATTGTTTTGTATTGTTCTGTATTGTTTTATTTTATTTTATTTTATTTTATTTTGTTTTATTTCATTTTATTTTATTTTATTTTATTTTATTTTATTTTATTTTATTTTATTTTATTTTATTTTATTTTATTTTATTTTATTTTGGTTTTTTTTTAATTTTATTCTATTTTATTTCATTACATTTCATCTTTCCTTTCCTTTCCTTTCCTTTCCTTTCCTTTCCTTTCCTTTCCTTTCCTTTCCTTTCCTTTCCTTTCCTTTCCTTTCCTTTCCTTTCCTTTCCTTTCCTTTCCTTTCCTTTCCTTTCCTTTCCATTCCTTTCCTTTCCTTTCCTTTCCTTTCCTTTCCTTTCCTTTCCTTTCCTTCCTTTCCTTTCCTTTCCTTTCCTTTCCTTTCCTTTCCTTTCCTTTCCTTTCCTTTCCTTTCCTTTCCTTTCCTTTCCTTTCCTTTCCTTTCCTTTCCTTTCCTTTCCTTTCCTTTCCTTTCCTTTCCTTTCCTTTCCTTTCCTTTCCTTTCCTTTCCTTTCCTTTCCTTTCCTTTCCTTTCCTTTCCTTTCCTTTCTTTTCCTTTCCTTTCCTTTCTGTTTCTTTTCTTTTCTGTTCTTTTCTGTTCTGTTTTTTATTTTATTTTATTTTTTTATTTTATTTTATTTTATTATATTTTATTTTATTTTATTTTATTTTATTTTATTTTATTTTATTTTATTTCATTTCATTTCATTTCATTTCATTTCATTTCATTTCATTTCATTTCATTTCATTTTATTTTATTTGTTTCTTCTCTCTTCCTTCCCCTCCTTCCCCCCCTCCTCCTTCTCCCCCTTCCCTTCCCCCCTTCCCCCCTTCCCCCCTCCCCCCTCCCCCTTTCCCCTCCTTTTTTTCCCTCCCCCCCTTCCCCATTCCCCCTTTCCCTTTCCCCTTTTCCCTTTCCCCTTTTCCCTTTCCCCCTTCCCCCCCTCCCCCTTCCTCTCCCCCTTTCCCCTCTTTGGGCTTGCGGTGCCCAAAGCCATTGGGACATGGCAGAGGCCCACCCCAGCTGCAGGGTCTCTAAAGGGCGCGCGGGGCCCGGCTCAGTCCCAGGAGAGCGGCGCTGTCCAGGGGTCATTGCTCTATTAGGAACGGCGAGAAGAGCGGCACAGACTCTCATGGAGCCGATCAGGAGAATCTCTCCCTAGTTTATTACTTCAGGTCTGTTTTATAGACTGATACGTGGAAAGTAGAGAAAGGAAACTCTTATTGCTTAGCAAACTACTACATTACGCTCATTGTTCAGTGGGGCGCACTACCCCCTGACTTTCTCCTGCACAGAAAAACAAGGGACAGAGAAACAACACCTGCAAGGCTGTTTTCTGTCGGTAAGGATTGTTTTACATCCTCCTTAAAACTTCCCCGGCCACTTTCTCAGGCACGGCTGAGAAACTACGCAGCCTGTGATTTCTACAGGCACTCTGTTTCTGAGTTAGCATCCACAACTCACCCTTTTAGCTTTCAAAATCAAAATGCACAGTGTTTGTAATTTTCCACTGGACCCTTGCAGGAAAGAGAACAAGCACAGCACATCCAGGGACCAGAGGACTGAAGGCATGGAGGAGGAGGAAGAGAAGAAGGCAAAGCCCAACTCCCAGCACCCCAGGCCTTGAAGGAGCAGCAGGAGGAAAGCAAGAAGAAGAGCCTTGGATGGAGAGCGTCTCTTTGTGAGCTTCAGCAGCAGCGGGGAAGAGCCGGAGCTGTCCCGAGAGGAGGAGGAGGACAAAGTCCAGCGAGGGACTCCAGGGGTAGCAGAGCCGCAGGATTAGCGCCCGCTGCCAGCAAGAGCCGGGCTGCAGATGGCGGCTGCCCGCGGCCTGCCCGGCGCCCTGAGGGAGCCGAAGGGGCTGTGCTGGCAGGCTGAGCCGGCCCCGGCCGCTTTGCGGCACCCCGGGGCCGCTGCCCGAGGGCAGATCGGGGAATTTGCCCCGAGGGCAGCCCTTTGGCTGGCCCCAAAGCGGCACCCAAAGGGGGAATGTCGCTACCGGGGACTCAGCGCTGCATCAGCGGCCCCTCGTCATCGGCTCCCAGGAGCAGCCAGGCAGCGCCAGCGGCACCCCTGCACCGATTCCCCACGGGCCGCAGCCACACGGCTCTGG